>NW_027521057.1:0-62259 GCF_052094955.1 Ictidomys tridecemlineatus
TATTGAGAGAAGAAACTTTGTAAAAGCATTGTAAAAGCTATCTATGCTAAACCCAAGGCAGCATCATTCTAAGTGGAGAAAGGTTGAAAGCATTCACTCTAAAAACTGGAAGAAGACATGGTGCCCCCTATTTCACCACTTCTATTCAACTTCATCCTTGAAATTGCCAGAGCCATTGGACAAAAGAAAGAAATTAAAGGTATACAAATAGGTCAAGAAGAATTCAAATCTCACTCTTTGCTGATAAGATCATGTCATCTTCTTAATTTTTTATTAGAGCATAATAGTTATACATAGAAGCTGGGTTGATTTGGAAAAGGTCCTATGTGCATGGAATCTGATTTAGTGCATTCAGTCCCCACCCCCCATCTCCCTCCCTTTCCTGCCCCCATTCTCCTTTCTCTACTGATATTTCTTTGGGTCATTTATCTGTTAATTTCTGACTGGTGCTTTCTATATATACATACAGGTGCAGTCCCCTGTGGTAGACTTTTATGTGCACATAACATGATCTGCATAAGACCTTTCACATTTCCTCCCTTCCCGAACATCTCCGCCCTCTCATTCTCCTTCTACTCCACTAATCTTCCCTGTATACTTAAGATAGCCAGTCCAACCCCACTTCATCAACTTCTTTCCTCTATTTTGCTCTGGCCCTGATAATTTCAACATTCTACAGGAATAGTTAACTTCTGCCTTTCTGAACACTGAGATCAAGATTGATGTAAAATGAGAAAAACTCTACATTGGAAAACACTGAATGCAACACCGACTGCTTCTGCAGATGATGACTCTGCTTTGTAAATTTTTTTCTTAACATTTGCAATGAAAATTAACTTCTCCAAAAATCCTATGTTTACATAAAAGGACAACAGGAGACAGAGATTACTGAGACAGTGAAAAATGACTTCACACTATGATGAGGTTGAATGGCTTTCTGTTGGCTTCTAGCAATTCTCTAGTTACTCCCACCCACCATCACCCCTGCAAATGTGTGCGGTCCATGGGTCTGATTTCCTGAGACCAGTCCCAAACGTTATCAGTCTCCAGGCTGCTTTTCATTCGATATTATTTGCCATGCTGCTGCAGATTAACAAGCCTGTTTGGGGTGCTCTCAGTCCATTTTCATCATGGTCTCTTTTTCTCTGTTTTGTAACCATGACAACATTGGAAATGAGCAATCAATCATTTGTCACTGAATTCATCTTCTTGAAATTTACCAAGCACTTCAACCTACAGAGCTGGTTCTTCCTGCTCTTTCTGGTAATTTACCTGACCACTCTTCTGGGGAACATGCTCATAATAGTGACCACAAGGGTCAGTCCTGCTCTCCACACTCCAATGTACTTTTTCCTCAGCAATTTGAGCTTCTTGGACGTCTGCTACACATCCACCACCATCCCAGTACTGCTGGTGAACTTTTTCTGGGAGAAGAAGGCCATTTTTTATGAGGGCTTTCTTTCCCAGATCTTCTTCTTGGTGACAAGTGCTGGCACAGAAGGCTTCTTACTGGCTGTGTGGCCAGTATGAGTGCTGTGTGGCCACCTGCCGTCCTCCTCAGTACCCAGTCATCATGAGTGTGAAGGTCTGTGTTGGCCTGGTGAATGGGTCCTGGCTGTGTGGGCTGGTGAATATGGTCACACACATGGTGGTGGCCATCACACTCACTCTGTGTGGGCCCCACCAGATCAGCCACTTTCTCTGTGACACCCCATTGCTCCTTAAGCTCTCCTGCTCAGACACCTCTGTCAACGAGTCTGCGCTCCACGTTGTCAGTGCCACCATGGGCCTGAGCCCCTGCCTCTTCACTGCAGGCTCCTACGCACTCATCATGGAGGCCATCCTGGAAATTCCCTCTGCCCAGGGCAGGAGGAAGGCCTTCTCCACCTGTGCATCCTCCCTCACTGTCGTGGCTGTCTTCTATGGAACAGCCAACTTCCACTATGACAGGCCCAGAGAAGGCTGGACACGCACAATCTGGTCTCTGTGCTCTTCTGTGTGGTGACCCCCATGTTGAAGCCCATCATTCACAGCCTAAAAAGCAATGAAGTCCATTGTGCTCTGAGGAAGCTGGCTGGGAGACAGACTGTATAGTGTAATTAGAACTAGATGATGGTTTCATTTTAGGAAATGTCTTAGTTGTAGAAATATGTGAACTCTTCAGCAGCAATTACAAGAGCGCTCTCTTCGTACAGTGTCTCATGAACACTGTGGTGCCCCTCCAACCAGGGGAAGCACACTGTGCTAAGTATGTGACACATTGTGACCTCACCTGGGTTCTCTAATCCACAGGTATTTCAGAATATTTTTATTACTTTTCTCTCCAAAAAAAGCCTATACCCAAAGCAGTCAATCTCCTTTTCTCCAATATTGGAGCTCTAGCCAACACTAGTGAATGTGAAGTGCTATGTGCAATGTGATTTGACTTGCATTTTCCTAATGGATCTTGATTCTAAGTTTTAAATAAACACCATTTCTGTGTTTCTCCTTCACATGTGGAAAGACCCATGTATACACTCGAGTTTCTGTGGATATTTTTAATGAAGTAATACCATATACGCCTTTTGGATCTGACTCCTTTCACTTAGGATGTTTGCAATTTTCAGTTATATTATAGCTTGTATTAGTATTTTAGTTTATTCCTCCTTATTGTGACTGATTTCCATCTTATGAAAATGCCACATTTTTTTGTTCATTTCTCACTGTATAGTAATTTTTACTTTGTGTCTGTGTGGGTGTCGTAATGCAGATTGACCCCAGAGCCTCCTGCACACTAAAAAATGTTCTACCACTAAGCCAAAGCCCAACCCTTTGAAAAATTGTGTTTTGAGACAGGATCTGGCAAATTTGCCCAGGTTGTCCCTGAATTTGTGATCCTCCTTCCTCAGCTTCTTGAGTAGCTAGATTACAGACCTGCCTGGTCATTTTCACTTTTTGACTAATATGAATAAGATTCGTATATATAATATGAACATTATATATAATATGAACATTATATGAACATTCATGTACAAATCATTGGTGGAAAACTTTTTTATTTATCTTGAGTTTGTAAGTAGAAGTGGAAGAGTTGGATCGTTAACTCTGTATTTAACTTTCTGAAAAAGTTCCAGATCATTTTCAGACCAGTGGAACCAGCTTACCTTATTATTAAGAGTGGTGAATAAAGATTCTGATTTCCTCACTCCCTTAACAACACATCATTATCATTTTTTTTATTGTGATGATCCTGGAATGTGTGAAGTGCTTCCTCAAATGTGCTTTAGCTTTGCCTTTCCCTGATGGCTAATCATTCTAAGATCTTTTAGAAGTACTGTTAATGTGTCTATCCTAAGCATGAGGAAAACCTCATTGTATTATGGGAAATTTTAAATTTTAGAGACTTACCTCTTTATCTAATACTTTTATTTTTATTTTTGTGCAGTAAAATACTACAAGACTTTCAAGCTTGTAGTCTTTTCTTCATCTGTGCCCGAAAGAGCTGTTTGATGACTCTTTTTTTCCTCTACTTTTAAACTCCATAGCAAACAATTTCTTCACCAGGTGATGAGCATCAGCAGGATCATAAAATTAACGGGCACGAAGTCATACAGGGTTTTGTACGAGATCAGCCCTTAGTAGGAGTGGATCAGCTGAAGATAGTGGGGATGCTTTTAATATTGTGGCTTCTGATATCTGTCCATCTGGCAAAGTATGTAACATGAAGGAAAAACTTCATATGCCGTGTGAAATGCATCCCAATAAGTGTACACCCACCCTGACCCCTTTTTTCCCTAGCGGGAAGGGAAGGCAGTCTTGAGGTTTCAGCCATCCACAACTTCTTAGCAGAAATCTCACTCTGAACGTCACTCACCCACATCCCAGAAGAGAGAGGACGCTGATCTTCTCGCTGCATGCTGGGAACAGGTGATTGCCAAGACATTAATGAATCCAACAGCAAATTAAGTGCTCTCCATTGTTGCAGTTGAACTCAAGCCATTGCCCTTGAGTTGTGTTTGCACACTGAGGAGTCCCAGAGCAGCTGCAGAGAAAATTCTCGATGCATATTCCCAACAGGTCGGCCCCAGACCTCTATAAATGTCCATCACAGGAAAATGAATTGTGAGAGATCAGAGGATTTTGACTCCTTCATGAGGCCACAGATATGCGACAGGTAACTTTCAGAATGACAGGTCCATTTTGTGGTGAATGGAGACAAACAGCCAGTTATACCAAGAGCTTTTTTTGCAGCCCAGGTGCTAGTATGGAGAGCAGCAAGGGCCACACCAAAACCAGAAATCTACACCTCTCTGTGAGTGTTGCTGGTAAGTAGTTTACTTACCATCACAATTTCAAAAACACTATCCCAGAATCAGGATATACCTACACCTTAAAAACATATTACAGAATATTGCACATATTTTCATTACCATTTTGATGGCATTTATGTAATGACCTATCACAGCACCTTTTCTATGTGTGTCTAAGTTTCCACAATACTACTTGTATCGCCAGAGTAGAAATAACTTCAGAGGTTATCACAAAACCTGAAAGATTTAGCATGATGCCTCCAGTACTGGAAGAAAACCCAAAACATAACCAGAAACCCTGGGATGCCTAAATTCCTTAAGTGAGATTATGTGTGTTGAAAATTACTTATGATAAACAATAGATAATGCTAAGTGTTAATCCTCTGCTTTTGATGAGCAGGACAAAAAGGAATAATTTTTAGGGAAAAAGTATAGAGACACATTCCCATTATGATACAATATAGCATAACAATAGACCTACCAAAATACCTGTTTAAATAAAAATAATTATTGTATAAGAAGTTATGTTTAGAAACGTATTCATTCACTAACTAGGGGTTTTCATCTTTATCTTACAACACATGGAGGCTTGGGGGGGGAGTTGCAAGCAATTTATTAACTGTAATAAATTCCTGAAGCTTGTGAGTAATCTACTTCATACACAACCCCTCCTTTAGAAATATCATATGTTGGGGTCACTCATAAGTGACTTCATTCTCGGTCACCTGACTTTGAGATGACTGATTGGGAAAGAAAGATGCAGAGCTGCTTGTTCTGTGGGAACTGAGCCGATGGTCTCCATAAGGGATATGTTTAGGAGACAGGAGTCACTGAGTTCCTCAGAAGCCGCTGGGCTATGCTGCCTCACTTATGCCCAAAGAGGCTTTATTTTTCTCAGCAAGATATCTGCACCAGAACCACTAAACAGAAATGTCCTCTCGCCTCTGTCAAGTCTCTGTTAGATCATTTAGGTCCCACACAGTACCGTCTTTTAGAATCTTTTAAAAACTCTGCTCCATGGATGTACTTGACAGACCTTCTTCATTCTTCAAACATTTACTGAGTGCACGTTTACACAAGGTGTTGCCCTAGTGTTTAGAACACAATTTAGAGGCCCAACTAGGACCTGGAAAAGCACATATTCAAGATGGAATGAGGGGCTTTGACAAGTATTAAGTGCTCCATTCCCAGAGCTGCCCAAGCAAACACTAAGGGAAAATAATGATAATTTGTAGATTACATAGAATTGTTACCAAGTTTCCTGCACATATTGAGTTCGTCTTCCCATTAGATTGTAAGTTGGTTGAAGGACAGTTTTGGAGACCAGCTCCAACAGGGGGTCTTAGGAGACGAATGGATAGTGAGGAGTCGCTGAAAGAGGAGGTGGAGAAACAACACAGACACCAAAGTGAATGTGTTGTTCCCAATCTTTACTTGTGAAGTTGATCATATATACTTTTCATTATGGCAGGCTTGCAGTACTTTGTGGTTAGAAAACAGGAATCATTATTCAAACAAAACAAAATATTACGTAGCTACAATTAGAATAGAAGAATGTATCTTGGCTTATGCATAAGCAAGCATTTGTACTTTCAGTTCGAGTTTTGCTTTGAGCTGTTTCTGCTTAGTTAACATTTAATAATAGTTACAAATGTCCCAGACTATCAGCCTATACTTTGAGTATTTTTTGTTGACTTACTGACTGGAACCGGTGCCATGGTTACGGCAAGTAGTTGATTTGTTATTACTTGTAATCAAACAAACGTATGAGCTCAAACCATTGTGCACAGGAACAAGAACAAGTTGCCCAGTACTAAGCACTAATCTATCTTGTTAACTTAATTTTCTTTCTCTAGGTTTTAATTTAATTTCTCAAAAACTTCCCTGTCAGGAATACAGGGAGTTTTTCTTTAGACATTAACAATTTACACTCCACAGCTGCATCATTGCATTTAGAGCAAACAGGTCTATGCTTTAAAAGTAGTTGCATTAATTGGGAAAGTCATGATTTTTCCTTTATACTTAATGGTCATAGAGAAATCAAAACTATACTTATTAAAGGAATACAAAAACAAATCTGTCCATTTCCAGGAACATACTGTGCTCCTCCAAAGGATGGACACCTTGCCCCATCCACCTCAGTAGGGCCTTGCAATTGCCTGAGTCAGGAGGGGGCGCAGCAGGACAGGGATCAGATCTTATCCCTTTGGGTTTTCTTAGTAGATCTGGCTTAGGACTAAATTAGACCCTGTATAGGAACAAAATTGGTTTGAATTGAAACTAACCACTACCAAAAAAAAAAAAAAATAAAGAAAATCCTAAATAAAAAAGAGATTTTTTTTATTTTGTAGAATTTTATAACTAGAAGGCTCTGACATATCATAAAAGGTAATAATTTGTCTTCCCTTTCTCCTTTATTCTAGAAGAAGCACAGGTGAAATAAAAAGAACTTAAAGAGCTGGCACAGTGGTGCACGCCTGTAACCCCAGCAGCTCAGGAGGCTGAGGCAGGAGGATAGTGAGTTCAAAGACAGCCTCAGCAAAAAAAAGGCACCAAGAAACTCAGTGAGACCCTGTCTCTAAATAAAATATAAAATAGGGCTGTGGATGTGGCTCAGTGGTCAAGCCCCTGAGTTCAATCTCTGGTAACTGCCCCCCTACACCCCAGACCCAAAAAAACAGAACTGAAAGAGATGTTAAATGCTGAATTGAGTGCTGAATCTCCAAGACAGAGGGAGGCTTTTTCCTGGTGAATTTGTTAAAATTTTTAACCTACCAGTTAGGGGTAAGGGCATCCCTGCATGTTAGGAGAAAGAGCCCAGCCTCCCCCAAAGTGTGTCCTTGGACCAGCGTCACTGAGAACACTTGGAACTCACTGACTGAGGCCAACTGTTCTGCACAATTACCTCTGATCTTTCCCTCGGCTCCAAGCACCCAAACCACATGGAAGGATATGAGGACAACTCTGGGCCAGGCCAGATAGCTCATAGATTTCACAGTAATAAATTCACATTGCCACAAGCATCTGAAATCATTCAGATATTTGTTCTGTATAAATTGACCTTGTACTGTGTGTGTGTGTGTGTGTGTGTGTGTGTGTGTGTGTGTGTGTGTGTTTTAAGCAATTTACTGGGCAACACAAAAGTTGGATTTAAAATTTTAATCATTGCTTGTGCTGTTGAGATCAAATAGGAATCATTGTTTCCCTGATGTGCATAAGGTTTTCATGATCACACCATTCTTCCTCGTTTTGGTCATGTCCATTTTTTTTTTCGTTTGAGGAAATGAATCCCTAAGGTAAGTCAGAAAAACATTTCATTTATTGCCAAAGCAAAAAAAAAATGTTCTTCTTTAGACTCTAGACTTATTTATTGTCGCGACCCCCCTTGCCCGCAAGGAAGACGCGACTCAGGAATCTTCTTTCAGCAGTTTATTCAGGCCCTTGATATTCTTCTAATAATTCTTCTACTACTACTTCTACTCTCTCGGATGCCCCTCCCAGCCTTAATAAAGCACCGCGAACCCCAATGCAAAGCTGCCACGTGTACCCTTCTCACAGGGTGCTAGAAAATGACACGCCAACCTTTCTCTGATAAGGAGCTGGGAACACGCCAACTCTCTTTGATATGGAGTTGTCCTTCACAGACCACAACTGAGCCAGCGCCATCATGTAATGGCGACCACAGTTCGCAGGAACGGCTCACCACAATTTATTTTATTTTGTTTATATTTAGATTTTAAAATTAGTTGTGCTTAACTGAAGCACTGACTTTCTATTGAAATTTAAATACTTTAAGCTTCTTAAGGCCCTGAGATTTGGAATTTTAATGAAAGCTGTGTTGGCCTATTAATCATGTGCAATGAATTATTAGAACCAAAGACAAGAATGTCTGGGCATTGAAGATCTTAAGAAAGTTTACTAATATATGGTATGATCATCAGGTAACAAGTATCACTACAAATAATAGTTATTACATGATAAATTTCTGAGTCAATTTCTCATTTGTTTCTTAAATCATAATTTTTATACATATTAAATGTACAAATTAATGTACATTATGAAAATTAAAGGGATTCATTGATGTTTCCCTACTTGCATTCATATATTGTGCATTAATTTAATTCTTTTTTCTGTAAAATGGGGATAATAGGTTATCTTATAGGTTGTTGTGTAAACCAAATAAGTTAATGCATGTAAAAGTCTTAAAGGCATTTAATAAGTATTAGGTATTTTTATCTAATGTGTGTCTCTATTCGTTACTCAATTTTGAAAAATTCTGATTGGATTCAGGTATGTAAAAATTCATCTTCTCAAAGAAATTCACTGAGTTTGATAGAATGGATTATCTGAAATTCAATCTAATTTTCACAGAAAACATGCCACTTTTAAACTACATTAAACAAGGTTTTTAAAGTCAGGCATTTATGTGTTTTGAAGCAATCTAAGAAGACTCACAATCAAATTATTTTTCTATGAAATATGCCCTAGTAAGATTATGATGATTATGGTTATTATTATGGCAGAGCAGAGGGTTTACTATTAAGTTGATCAAATTCCTATGCTGCATTATATAAATTCTAAGGAGCAAGTACATATTGTGTCACAAAGTGTCATTCATGAGTTATGATTGTAAATAATGGATTCTAATGGTGACCATGATGATGATTCAATCTAATGCCCTACATTAATAAGAGCATAGAGGATAAGAAATATTGTTTGGGTAACATCCTTCACCCTACCCCACACCCGTGACCTAGAAGAAATTAGCCAGTAAAACCAAGGAAAAACTTATATGTAGATAAATTTATATAAACATACATTGGGAGATTTTTTTTAATGCCCCATGAAATTGTCCCTGCTGAACTGACCTTTATATTTAAACCTTTACAATAGCAGTATGCACAACTTCAGAGATTGTATTTTTTTTTTTTTATTGGTTGTTCAAAACATTACAAAGCTATTGACATATCATGTTTCATACATTAGATTCAGATAGAGCCCTAATATCCAGAGTATACAAAGAACTCAAAAAATTAAACAATAAGAAAACAAATAACCCAATCAACAAATGGGCCAAAGACCTAAATAGACACTTCTCAGAGGAGGACATACAATCAATCAACAAATATATGAAAAAATGTTCACCTTCTCTAGCAGTTAGAGAAATGCAAATCAAAACCACCCTAAGATACCATCTCACTCCAGTAAGATTGGCAGCCATTACGAACTCAGAGATTGTATTTTTAAATCCCTGAACATTTACGTTTAGTTTTTTCTTTTACACATCCACAGACCATGTATCGATTTTCCATAGTAAAATCTGCTGGAACTGCCTGTTATGTGGAATTTTATATCTTTTTTTGAAAACATCTAGATATCTACCTATAAAAGAGATTGTCATATTGATCTTTTTGATACGGGAGTTAAAAGGAAGTACATGTCACTGATTTCTAAATGACTTGAAGTTCATCCAGGTAGTTGATAGAGAAAACAGAGAACGTAAGAAATGTCAAGTACATGTAGCTTCCAGCTCCATTTCAAAGTTGATTTATTGTAAATCAATGCTAATAAGGTAACCTCTTGTTTAGAGAAATTATTTAGAGAAAGCGATACCTACAACTGAACTAGATAGTGTGGTGTTTTTAGTCATTTCTGGATAAACTTTTACTACAATTTTCGTGAACACCAAGTATCACAAGAATCCCTACTTTCTCCATTTCCTTCTCTACTTGCTCTTCTCCTGGGGGATTTCATATTCACCCTTTGCTGTAACAGTTGCCTTCAAGACAATTACTCCTAAATCCACACCTGCAGTTCTAGACTGTCGGTGAAGGGCTTTTCCACGTGATTATCCCACAGATAACTCAAATTCAACATTACTCGCATCAAATCCACTAAAGCCTCCTCTATATCTGCTATTCCTCACATATTCCTGTTTTCCTGAGTGATCCCAACAGCTAGCCAGCCTGCCCAAACTTATTTGTTGTCTTTACTGTTACCTCTTCAACTAGGACTTTAAAGTTCTCCATATTCTTCTCCATGAGGCTTCAGAGATTTTCTCCCACCTTCAACACAGCACGTCTTCAGTACAGACCACTTCATTTTGATCTTGTTTTAGCACTCAGATCACTCTTTTGAACTAAACAGGTGTGTCTAAAACCTGGGGAACCAGGTTTCACAGTTACCGACCCTGCTCCTTGGACTCACACACACAATTTTATGAGTCGGTCTATCTGCGTGTTCTAGACCTAGAGATCTGATGATTTTCTAAAACCCAGTCTATCTCCCTCCAGATGTCCCTGTTTTCAGTCTGCACTCACCTGAAAGAGATTTATAGTCCCCTATTGTTGATACTCTGCAATCATTGATGTCCATGCTCATACCCAAGCCTGGCTTCCAGAGACACACCTGGGCTCTCTGGTGGCCCATGGCATGGTGGGGGGTGGTTTAAGAGCATAAAGACCCAGAGGGCTATAGACATAAGATGTTTGTATTTTTTCTTTCTCCATGGATTCCACCATAGGCTCCCAGGAAGATAGGGAAGTATTCTGAGAAAGTGTCTTTAATGGTATCATTTCTTGGATAGGTGGAGGGACAAAGAGCAGCAACAGCAGCCAAAACTCCTTCCAGACCCATTTCCTGATTTTTTGCATAAAACAAAAGCTGTAATCTTCAGGGGCAAGAGTAACAGAAACTGTTACATTATGACACTCAAAGGAAAACCTTTGCAGCTATGGAAAGGAACAGGCTGAAATGTCTAACGTTGGGAGGAATATGAACTAGGCTCAGCCATATTGCTAGAAAATGAGTCACTGTGAAGGCCATATCCCTGTTACTGAGTTTACAGTACTTAAGGCAGGGCTTCCTGGAAACATCAGAAATCCCTTCTCTGTTTCCCCGTAGTCCACTAACATGCACAGTGTTAGGAGGGAGATACTGCAGATTCAATGAGACACAGGGGTTGATAGCTGGTTGTGTATTTTGACCAAGTCTCCATTTATTCTTACAAAAGAGCACCCATGCAAACGTCTGTGAGAAGTTATGCTCTCTCTAAAGTCACTCCTATACGTCTCTTTCCAGAGTCCAGGCATCTCTGTATACGATATTATTTGCCATGTTGCTGCAGATTAACAAGCCTGTTTGGGGTGCTCTCAGTCCATTCTCGTCATGGTCTCTTTTTCTCTGTTTTGTAGCTATGATACCATTGGAAATGAGCAATCAATCATTTGTCACTGAATTCATCTTCTTGGGATTTTCCAACCACTCCAACCTACAGGGCTGGTTCTTTCTGCTCTTTCTGGTCATTTACCTGACTACTCTTCTGGGGAACATGCTCATAATAGTGGCCACCAGGGTCAGTCTTGCTCTCCACACTCCAAAGTACTTTTTCCTCAGCAATTTGAGCTTCTTGGACATCTGCTAAACATCCACCACCCTCTCAGTACTGCTGGTGAAGTTCTTTTGGGAAAAGAAGGCCATTTCTCATAGAGGCTGCCTTTTCCAGATCTTCTTCTTGGTGACAAGTGCTGGCACAGAAGGCTTCTTACTAGCTGTGTGGCCAGTATGACTGCTGTGTGGCCACCTGCCGTCTTCCTCAGTACACAGTCATCATGAGTGTGAAGGTCTGTGTTGGCCTGGTGACTGGGTGCTGGCTGTGTGGGCTGGTGAATTTGATCACACACACGGTGATGGCCATCACACTCACTCTGTGTGGGCCCCACCAGATCAGCCAGATACCTGCTCAGACACCTCTGTCAACGAGTCTGCGCTCTACGTTGTCAGTGCCACCATGGGCCTGAGCCCCTGCCTCTTCACTGCAGGCTCCTATGCACTCATTATGGCGGCCATCCTGGGGATTCCCTCTGCCCAGGACATGAGGAAGGCCTTCTCTACCTGTGCGTCCCCCCTCACTGTCATGGTGGTCTTCTATGAAACAGCCAACTTCCACTATGAAAGGCCTAGAGAAGGCTGGACATGGACACCCTGGTCTCTGTGCTCTTCTGTGTGGTGAGCCCATGTTTAGCCCCGTCATTCACAGCCTGAGAAGCAACGAGGTCCAGAGTGCCCTGAGGAAGCTGGCTGGAGGGTGTGCATCCCTTTGCACGATCAAAGTCTAGACAAATCTTCCAACTGGAGTATACAGTCTTCTGAAAAAAAGATGCCTCCCAGAGACTTGTAGGCACCTGGTTAGAGAGTCTGTGTCTGGAACTTTAACTCCAACTTCCGCTTTTAAAATCTCTGAGACTTCTTCTCTCCTCTCTTTTCACAAACACCCTTTTCCCACTATCAGGTTTAAGTGTGTCAAACACCTTGTGTGGGTGTTCAGCACCATCTCTGTCCTTCTGTGTTCTCCCCACACCAGAGGGACAGAAAGTACGAGAACCTCGTTTCCCACACTTCCCCGATTGCAGACCTGCATTTTAAGAGGTTCTGTCAAGATCAGCTAAACACTAGGCAGAGAGGAAGAAAGGAAAGGAAGAAAGCGGATTCTTTTGGATCCCATAGAAGCATCAGCAAACCAGCCCTGTAGAGGCAGGAACTAATCTCCTTGGTGCCAGGAGCTTTGTGTTCAGGTTTCTAGACATCTGTTCCTGAATGTGGGTCACAGTAGCGTGGAATGAGCGTCTCTTTCCAGGGAAGCTAGGGTTTCCATATATGGGGTGGTGTCACCTGCCCTATTTTCCTTTTTTCTTCCAGATCTCTTAACCGTTTTATAACTTTTTTCTGTGGCAACTTCCTCTACCCTAAGTCATCAGGAGTCGTTCTTCATCTCTACCTGACCACTGTGGCACTGAGCACAATAGTGGTTTACATCAGAGATGGTTCTAGATAACAGATCTGAGAAGGTAGGTTGGATGTCTGACCTGAGGGAATTGAATATGTTGATGGTGTCACAGCCCATGGGAAAGGAGACCTGATAATTCCTGCTGTGCAATGACCCAACAGAGACTTTAAGTTATCGTGGCCTGAAATCAAATGTCTATGGAAAACTGAGCTTTGGAATAACACCATCGACCTTTAGGGTGGGAATGAACATTACAACATGACTACAGACTGCTGTTACTGACTGGAGTGGGAGACTTACAGAAAGAAAATGATAGGTCCAAGCATTATATTCCTCCTTCAAGTCAGGTTCAGATAATGAGAAATATTTTCTCTCTGGAAACTGATAAAGGTTAATATCAGAATAAAACATCCAATTCTTCAAATTGAAGAAGTACAAAGAAAATTATAAATCCACAATTTCTCCAGGTCTCTCTTATGTCAGTTAGGACATTAATGGGGGAATGATTGAGACCCTGTTAATTAGAATGGCAAAATACCAGTGGAATTAGACAAATCTCAGAGCCTTGAACCCTGAAATCTCCATTAACCCTCTTTGCTGTCAGAAGCAGCCCTTTCTCCCCCGAGGGGACTAGCTTTCCCTAAATTGAAGACCCTATGGTTACTCTACCTGGGCAGTTGTCTTTTTTTTTTTAAGAGAGAGTGAGAGAGGAGAGGAGAGGAGAGGAGGGGGGAGAGAGAGAGAGAGAGAGAGAGAGAGAGAGAGAGAGAGAGAGAGAGAGAGAGAGAGAAAATTTTTAATATTCATTTTCTAGTTCTCGGCGGACACAACATCTTTGTTGGTATGTGGTGCTGAAAATCGAACCCGGGCCGTACGCGTGCCAGGCAAGCGCAATACTGCTTGAGCCACTTCCCCAGCCCAATTGTCTTTAAGATGCTCATCCATCATCTCACATTGTCACCAGACTCTTAATTGGGGTCTGATCTTAGAACGCCTCAGGTAAGAGTATAAAATATAGCCCAGGAGAATATAAGAGTCACACCAAAATAAAAGGTAAATATTTTACTCTATTTTGTTAATAGGAGCCTTAATAATATATAAGAGAATTTGTTTGAGTCTTCTAGACCAAAGAAGTCATTACATTTTGCTGGATAATATTTAATGCAGTAACAGGGACGTAATCACCAGAAATGTTAGGGCCAAGAATTTTTTTGAGCCATGGGGAGTTGCTATTAGACTGTCTTTGGTTGATGGACTGAAATCTGGACTCAGTGTTTGCTTAAGTTCAATGACCAATATGATCCTGGAATAATGGAGAGGATGGTGATCAGAAATATATAAGATATTGGATGGCGTGTTATGTGACCCCTTCCCTGGCATCACAGCTGGATCTGGAGAAGGGCCTTGAGCACCAGCCTTCGCCAAGGCCTCGTGGACATGCGTTCAGAAGGCAGCACCAGATCCTTGTGAAACCCACAGCTGCTGTCTTCGGCAGCCTGGGAAGACATTAACAGATAGCATTGTTGAAACTGGCTTCCTGATTTCAGTGAGAATAAGGGGACCCTGAAGTAGAAGAGGCCATGTGGTGGAGCAGTGATCAGAACATTTGAATTTGAAGAGATTTTTGACAGTGGTAAATGATCGTGGTATTTATAGATGGGAAAAAATGGGCACCCTCCTAGAATAGTGCCTGTCCCATGTAATGTGAAACTCTTCTTTTCACACTTCATTGGTGCATTGTAGTAGTCTATAATGGTGGGATTTGCTGACACATATAAAAACATGCACACAAAATAACCGTGAACTTTGGCCAATATCATTCCAATATTTGCCTTTTCCTCACTTCCTCCCCTGGTGCCTTGACTCTACTGATCTTCCTTCAACTTTCATGATGAGACTCCCTTCCCAACTTTCTTTCCTATTCCCCCTCTAGCTTTAACAGAGGAAAAACATACAGCCCTTAACTTTCTGAGTTGCTTATTGCCCTTAATGTTCTGAAGATCCATCCATCTTCCAGCATGACATAATTTCGTTCTTCTTTATGGCTGAATGAAATTCCAGTATGCATATACCAGATGTACTTTATCCATTCGTCCACTGATGTCACCTCGGCTGGTTCATGGGCATGTATGTGTCATTATAGTATGATGACTTCGATCCGCTGTGATAAACACCAAGCAGAGGCAGAGCTGGGTCGCAGGGTGGTCCATGGCTACTCCTGAGGAGCCTCCATCCCGATTTCCGTGGTGGTTTTGCTGATTTACATGACTACCAACAGGGTGAGAGTGCTCCTTTCTCTCCAATTTTCTCCTTGTCACCCTGGTTTCTGTTTGTATTCTTGGTGGTTGCCTTTGTCAATGAAGTGAGATAAAATCTCAGGGTAGTCTTGACTTGCAAGTATTTTCATATATTTGTTGGCTACTCACATATTTTCTTCTAAGATGTGGCTGTTTAGTTCATTTAGTTTCCCATTTGGTAATTGGGTTATTTGATAATTGGGTTATTTAATAATTGTGGGTTTGATGTTAAGTTTTTTGAATTTTTTATTAATATTCTGAATATTCATCCTCTTTTAGAAGAGCCCCTCATAAAGATTTTCTCCCTTTCCGTAGGTTCTCTCTTCATATTCTAATTGTCTCCTTTGCTGTGCAGAACCTTCTTAATTTGATACCATCCTATTAGCTAACTTTTGGTGTTATCTCCTGAGATTTGGCATCCTATTGAGAGTGTCATTGCCTCTGCCTGTACGTTGGAGTATTGACTTTGTTATTTCCTAGAAACTGCATAATTTCTGGTCTAGTGCCTGAGTCTTATATGCATTTTGAGTTGATTTTTTGCAGGGTGAGCGATAGTTCAGGTCTCATTCTTCTGCATTTGGACAGAGGTGCAGAAGTACTGTTTCAGAGAGTAGATGTTAATGACTGGGGTGCAGAAGGACTGTTGCAGAGAGCAGATGTTGGAGTCTGGGGTTCAGAATGACTGTTTCAGAGTGCAGAGGTTGCAGACTTGGGTGAAGAAGGACTCTTAAGGAGAGCAGAGGTTGGAGACTGATGTGCAGAAGAACTGTTACGGAGAGGAGAGTTTGAAGACTGTGGTGCAGAAGGACTGATACAGAACGCAGAGGTTGGAGACTAGGGTGCAAAAAGACCATTACAGAGTGCAGAAGTTGGAGACTTTGGTAAAGAAGGACTGTTACAGAGAGCAAGATTGGAAATTGGGGAGCAGAAGGACTTTTTCAGAGAACAGAGGTTGGAGACGGGGTTGCAGCAGGACCATTAAAGAAAGCAGAGGTTTGTGACTTGGTTAGAGAAGGAATGTTACAGAGAGCAGAGTTTGAAAACTGGGGTGCAAAAAGACCTTACAGAGAACAGAGGTTGGAGACTGGGGTGCAGAAGGAGTGTTAAGGAGAGGAGACATTGGAGATTGGGGTGCAGAAGGATCGTTTCAGAGAGCAGAGATTGGAGACTGGGGTGCAGAAAGACGGTTGCAGAGAGCAGAGTTTAGAGACTGAGTGCAGAAAAACTGTTACAGAGAGCCGAGTTTGATGAGTGAGGTGCAGAAGGATCGTTGAAGACAGCAGAAGTTGGAGACGGAGTTGCAGAAGAATAGTTGCAGAGAGCAGAGGTGGAGACTGGGCTGCAGAAGGATCATTACAGAGAGAGAGGTGGGAGACTGGGGTGCAGAAGGACTGTTACAGAGAGAACAGGTTAAAGACTGGGGTGAAGAAGGAATGTTGCAGAAAGCAGAGGTTGGAGACTGGGGTGCAGAAAAACTGTTGCAGAGAGCAGAGTTTGAAGACTGAGATGAAGAAGGACTGTTACACAGAGAAGACGTTGGAGATTGGGATGAAGAATTATGATACAGAAAGCTGAGGTGGGAGCCTGGGGTGCAGAAGGACCGTTAAAGAGAGCAGAGGTTGGAGACTGGCGTGCAGAAGGAGTGTTTCAGACAGCAGAGTTTTGAGAGTGGGGTGCAGAAGGCCTGCTACAGAGAGCAGAGGTTGGAGACTAGGTTGCAGAAGGACTGTTATAGAGAGCAGACTTTTGAGGCTGGGTTGAAGAGGGACTGTTATAGAGAGCAGAGTTTTGAGGCTGGCTTGCAGAAGGATCTTACAGAGAGCAGAGGTTGGTGACTGAGGTGCAGGATGACTGTTACAGAGAGCAGTGGTTGGAGACTGGTGTGCAGAAGGATTGTGCAGAGAGCAGATGTTTCAGACTGAGGTGCAGAAGGACTGTTACAGAGAGCATAGGATGGAGACTGAGGTGCAGAAGAACGGTTACAGAGAGCAGAGTTTGTTGACTAAGGTGCAGAAGGACTGTTACAGAAAGCAGAGTTTGAAAATTGGGGTGCAGAGGGACCGTTACAGAGAGCAGTGTTTGTAGACTGCGGTATACAAAGACTGTTACAGAGAGCAAAGGTTGGAGAATATGGTGCAGAAGGGCTGTTACAGAGAGCAGAAGTGGGAGACTGGGGTGCATAAGGACTGTTACACAGAGCAGAGGTTGAAGACTGTGGTGTAGAAGGACTGTTGCAGAGAGCAGAGATTAGAGACTTGGGTGCAGAAGGATTGTTAAAGAGAGCAGAGGTTGGATAATGGGGTTTAGAAAGACTGTAGCAGAGAGCAGGGGTTGGAGACTAAGGTGCAGAGGGACAGTTACACATAGCATAGGTTGGAGATTGGGGTGCAGAAGGACTGA
Source organism: Ictidomys tridecemlineatus (assembly GCF_052094955.1). NCBI lineage: Eukaryota > Metazoa > Chordata > Mammalia > Rodentia > Sciuridae > Ictidomys > Ictidomys tridecemlineatus. The sequence continues at coordinate 17,772 of NW_027521057.1, forward strand.
AACATAAAGCAAAGATTGGAGACTCGGGTGTATAAGTACCCTTACAGAGATCAGAGTTTTGAGACTGAGGTGCAGAAGGACCATTGCAGAGAGCAGAGGTGGAGACAGAGGTGCAGAAGGATTGTTACAGAGAGCAAAGTTTGGATACTGGGGTTCAGAAGGACTGTTGCAGATAGCAGAGTTTGGAGAATGGGATGAAGAAGGACTGTTGCAGGGAGCAGGTGATGGAGACTTGGTTGCAGAATGACTGTTGCAGAGAGCAGAATTTGGAGACTGGTGTTCAGAAGGACTAATACAGAAAGCAGAGGTTGGAGATTGTGGTGCAGAAGGACCGTTGCAGAAAGCAGAGTTCGAAGACTGCAATAAAGGAGGACTGTTACAGAGAGCAGAGGTTGGAGAATGGTTTATATAAGTACTGTTTAGAGTGCAGATTTCGGAGACTGGGGTTCAGAAGAACTATTACAGAGAGCAAAGTTTGGAGACTGGGGTGCAGAATTACTGATACAGAAAGCAGATGTTGAGACTGGGTGCAGAAAGACCGTTACTGAGAGCAGAGGTTGGAGACTGTGGTACAGAAGGACTGTTGCAGGTGAGCAGAGTTTAGAGAATGGGGTGCAGAAGGATTGTTACAGAGAGCAGATGTTTGAAAATGGGGTGCAGAAGTAAGGGTGAAGAGTTCAGAGGTTGAAGACAGAGGTGTAGAAGGACTGTTACAGAGAGTAGAGGTTCGAAACCGTGGTTCAGAAGGATTTATACAGAAAGCAGAGGTTTGAGACTGGGGTGCAGAAGGACCATTACAGAGAGCACAGGTTGGAGATTGCGGTACAGAAGGACTGTTACAGAGAGCAGAGGTTGGAGACTGGGGAGTAGAAGGACTGATGCAGAGAAAAGTTGTTGGAGACTGGGTTCTAGCAGGACCATTCAAGAAAGTAGAGGTTGTAGACTGGGTTGGAGAAGGAATGTTACAGAGAGCAGAGTTTGGAAACTGGGGTGCAGAACGACCTTACAGAGAAGAGACGTTGGAGACTGCAGTGCAGAAGAAGTGTTGAGGAGAGGAGATGTTGGAAACTGGGGTGCAGAAGGACTGTTGCAGAGAGCAGATGTTGTAGACTGGGGTGCATAGGGATCATTGAGAGAGCAGAGGTTGGAGACATGGGTGCAGAAGGACAGTTGCCGAGAGCAGAAGTTGGATTCTGAGGTGCAGAAAAACAGTTAAAGAGAGCAGAGGTTGGAGACTGGGGTGCAGAAGGATCGTTGAAGAGAGGAGAGATTGGAGACTGGGCTGCAGAAGGATCGTTAAAGAGATAAGAGGTGGGAGACTGCGGTGCAGAAGAACTGTTACAGAGAGCACAGGTTGGAGACTTGGATGGAGAAGAACTGTTACAGAGAACAGAGGTTGGAGATTGCAGTGCAGAAGGAGTGTTGAGGAGAGGAGATGTTGGTAACTGGGGTGCAGAAGGAATGTTTCAGAAAGCAGAGGTTGGAGACTGTGGTGTAGAAGGACTGTTGCAGAGAGCAGAAGTTGGAGACTGAGATGTAGAAGGACTGTTACACAGAGCAGACGTTGGAGACTGGGGTGAAGAATTATGATACAGAAAACAGAGGTGTTAGACTGGGATGCAGAAGGACCGTTACAGAGAGCAGAGGTTGCAGACTGGCGTGCAGAAGGACTGTTTCAGAGAGCAGAGTTTAGAGACTGGGGTGCATAAGGCCTGCTACAGAGAGCAGAGGTTGGAGACTGGGTTGCAGAAGGACTGTTATAGACAGCAGAGTTTTGAGGCTGGGTTGAAGAAGGATCTTACAGAGAGCAATGGTTGGTGACTGTAGGGCAGGACGAATGTTAAAGTGAGCAGTGATTGAAGACTGGGGTGCAGAAGAATAGTGCAGAGAGCAGAGGTATCAGACTGAGGTGTAGAAGGACTGTAACAGAGAGCAGAGTTTGGAGACTGAAGTGCAGCAGGACTGTTACAGAGAGCAGAGTTTGGTCACTGAGGTGCAGAAGGACTGTAACAGAAAGCAGATTTTGGTAATTGGGGTACAGAGGGACCATTACAGAGAGCAGAGGTTGGAGACTGCGGTACAGAAAGACTATAACAGAGAGCAGAGGTTGGAGTATATAGTGCAGAAGGACTGTTACAGAGAGCAGAGTTTGAAGACTGGGGTGCAGAAGGATTGTTACATAGAGCAGAGTTTGAAGACTGGGGTGTAGAAGGACTGTTGCAGAGAGTAGAGGTTGGAGACTTAGGTAAAGAACGACTGTTGCAGAGAGCAGAATTTGGAGACTGAGGTGCAGAAGGACTTTTGAGGAGAGGAGACTTTGGAGACTAGGGTGCAGAAGTATCCTTGCAGAGAGAAGAGGTTGGAGACTGAGGTGCAAAAAGACTGTTACAGAGAGCAGAGGTTGGAGACTGGCGTACAGAAGGCCTGTTATGGAGAGCAGAGTGTGGAAAGGTTTCCAGAAGGACTGTTACAAATCACAGAGTTTGGAGACTGGGTGTAAGAAGGATCTAACAGAGACCAGATGTTGGGGATCCAGGTGCAGAAGGAGTGTTACAGAGAGTAGTGGTTCGAGACTGATGAGCAAAAGGATCGTAGCAGAGAACAGCATTTTAAGACTGAGGTGCAGAAGCACTGTTGCAGAGACCACAGTTTGGAGACTGGGGTGCAGAAGGACTGTTGCAGAGACCAGATGTTGGAGGCTGAGGAGCAGAATTATTGTTACAGAGAGCAGAGTTTGGAGACTGGGTTGCAGAAGTACTGTTACAGCGAGCAACATTTGGAGACTGGTGTGCACAAGGATCTTGCAGAGAGCAGAGGTTTGAGACTGGGGGCAGAAAAAATTGTTGTAGAGAGCAGATGTTGGAGACTGGGGTTCAGAAGGATCTTTACAGATAGTAGAGGTTGGAGACTGCGGTGTAGAAGGCCTCTTACAGAGAGCAGAGTTTGGAGACTGGTGTGCACAAGGCCTGTTACAGAGAGCAGAGTTTGGAGACTGGGGTGCAGAAGGACTGTTACAGAGAGCAGAGTTTGCAGACTGGGTTTCAGAAGGGTCTTACAGAGAGATGAGGTTGAAGACTGAGGTACAGAATGACTGTTGCAGAGAGCACACATTGGAGACTGGGGTGCAGAAGGATCGTTGGGGAGAGCAGAGTATAGAGACTGGGGTGTAGATGGACTGTTGTAGAGAGCAGAGGTTAAAGTCTGGGGAGTAAAAAGACTGTTTCAGAGAGCAGATGTTGGAGACTTGTTTGCAGAAAGACTGGTTTATAGAGCAGAGATTGGAGACTGAGGTACAGAAGAACTGTTACAGAGACCAGAGTTTGGAGACTGGGCTGCAGATGGATTATTGCAGAGAGCAGAGTTTTCAGACTGAGGTACAAAAGAACTTTTGCAGAGAGAAGATGTTGGAGACTGGGGTTCACAAAAACTGTTGCAGAGAGCAGAGGTTGGAGACTGGTGTGCAGAAGGATCTTTGCAGAGAGCAGAGGTTAGAGAATGAGGTGCAGAAGGATCGTTGCAGAAAGCACAGGTTGGAGACTGCGGTGCAGAAGGAATGTTGTAGAGAGCAGTATTTGGAGACTTGTGTGGAGAAGGACTGTTGCAGAAAGTAGAGGTTTGAGACTTAGGTGCAGAAAGACTGTTACATTGAGCAGAGTTTTGAGACTGGTGTGCAGTTGGGAGACTGGGGAGGAGAATGAATGTTGCAGAGAGCAGATGTTGGAGACTGGGGTGCAAAAAAAAAAAACTACGGCAGAGAGCAGAGGATGGAGTCAGTGGTGCAGAAGGACTGTTTCAGAGAACAGATGTTGCAGAGTGAGTTGCAGAAGGACTGTTACAGAGGGCAGATTTTGGAGACTGTGGTGCAAAACGCCTCATACAGAAAGCAGATGTTGGGTACTGGGGTGCATAAGGACCCTAACGGAGAACAGAGGTTGCAGATAGTGGTACAGAAGGACTGTTACAGAGAGAAGAGGTTGAAGACTGGGGTGCAGAAGTACTGATGTAGAGAACAGATGTTGGAGACTGGGGTGCAGAAATATTGTTTGGGCGAGCAGAGAAAGAAGACTGGATTGTAGAAGGACTCTTGCAGAGAGCAGATGTTGGAGACTGGGGTTCACAAGGACTGTTGCAGTGAGCAGAGGTTTGAGACTGCGGTGCCAAAGGATCTTTGCAGAGAGCAGAGCTTGGAGACTGAGGTGCAGAAGGATTGTTGAGTAGAGCAGAGGTTTGAGACTGGGGTGCAGAAGGATCATTACAGAGAGCTGAGTTTGGAGACTAGCGTGCAGAAGGAATGTTGCAGAGAGCAGAGGTTGGAGACTTGGGTGCAGAAGGACTGTTGCAGAAAGCAGAGGTTGGAGACTGAGGTGCAGAAAAACTGTTACATTGAGCAGAGGTTGGAGACTGGGTTGCAGAAGGACTGATAAAGAAAGCAGATGTTGGAGTCTGGGGTGCAGAAGGACCTTTACAGAGGGCAATGTTTTGAGAATCCTGTACAGAAGGAGAGTTACAGCGAGAAGAGGTTGGAGACTGGTGTGCAGAAAGATCTTAAAGAGAGCAGATGTTGGAGACTGGGGTGCAAAAGGACTGTTGTAGAGAGCAGAGTTTGGAGACTGTGGTGCAGAATATCGTTGCAGAGAGTAGAAGTTGGAAACTGGGGTTCTGAAGGCCTCGTACAGAGAGCAGAGTTTGGAGACTGCGATACAGAAGGCCTGTTACAGAGAGCAGAGTTGAGAGACTGGGTGCAGAAACACTGTTACAGACAGCAGAGTTTGAATACTGGGTTTCTGAAGGGTCTTACAGAGAGCGGAGTTTGGAGACTGAGGTACAGGAGGACTCTTACTAAGAGCAGAGGTTGGAGACTGCATGCAGAAGGATTATTGCAGAGAGCAGAGATTTCAGACTGAGGTACACAAGAACTGTTGCAGAGAGCAGATGTTGTAGAGTGGGTTACACAAGGACTGTTACAGCGAGTACAGGTATGAGACTGGGGTGCAGAAGGATTGTTGCAGAGAGCAGAGGTTGGAGACTGGGGTGCAGATGGACTGACATAGAGAGCAGAGTTTGTAGACTGGGGTGCAGAAGGTCTGTTACAGAGAGCAGAGTTTGGAGACTGGGGTAATGAAGGACTGTTACAGAGAACAGAGTTTGGAGACTAAGTTGCAGAAGGATCTTACAGAGAGCAGACGTTGAAGACTGAAGTGCAGAAGCACTGTTACATAGAGTGGAGGTTGGAGACTGAGGTGCAAAAGGACAGTTGCAGAGAGCAGAGGTTGGAGACTGAGGTGCAGACGACTGTTGCAGAGAGCAGAGGTTTTACACTTGGATGTAGAAGGACTATTGCAGAGTAGACGTTGGAGATTGGGGTCCAGAATGACTGTAGCAGAGAGCAGACTTGGAGAATAAGGTGCAGAAGTACAGTTACACAGAGCAGAGGTTGGAGATTGGGGTGTAGAAGGACTGATACAGAAAGCAGAGGTTCGAGACTCAGATGCAGAAGTACCCTTAGAGAGAGCAGAAGTTGGAGAATGCAGTACAGAAGAACTGTTACAGAGAGCAGAGTTTGGAGACTTGGGTAGAGAATGACTGTTGAAGAGGAGCAGATGTTGGAGAATGGAGTGCAAAAGGACTGCTGCAGAGAGCACAAGATGGAGAGTGGGGTGAAGAAGGACTGTTGTAGAGACCAGAGGTTGCAGACTGAGTTGCAGAAGGACTCATGTAGGAAACAGATGTTGGAGCCTGGGGTGCAGAGAGATTGTTTAGGCTAGCAGAGTATGAAGACTAGGGTGTAGAAGGACTTTTGCAGAGAGCAGATGTTGGAGACTTGGGTGCAGAAGGACTGTTGTATAGAGCAGTGATTGGAGACTGAGGTACACAAGGACTGTAACAGAAAGCAGAAGTTGGAGACTGGGGTGCAGATGGATTATTGCAGAGAGCAGGGTTTTCAGACTGAGGTACAGAACAACTGTTGTAGGAAGCAGATGTTGGAGACTTGGTTTCACAAGAACTGTTGCAGCTAGCAGAGGTTTGAGACTGGGGTGCAGAAGGATCGTTGCAGAGAGAAGAGGTTGAAGACTGAGGTGCAGAAGAATCATTGCAGAGAGCAGAGGTTCGAGACTGGGGTGCATAAGGACTATTACAGAGAGCACAGGTTGGAGACTTGGGTGCAGAAGCAATTTTGCGGAGAGCAGAGGTTGGAGAATTGTTTGCAGAAGGACTGTTGCAGAAAGCAAAGGTTGGAGACATAGGTGCAGAAGGACTGTTGCAGAGAGCAGAGGTTAAAGACTGGGTTGCAGAAGGACTGTTATAGAGAGGAGAAGTTGGAGACTGGGTTTCAGAAGGATCTTACAGAAAAAAGAGTTTGGAGACTGAGGTTAAGAAGGACTGTTACAGAGAGCGGAGGTTCAAGACTGAGGTGCTGAAGGATCGTTACAGAGAGCAGAGGTTGGAGACTGGGGTGTAGACGGACTTTTACAGAGAGCAATGGTTTGATACTTGGGTGCAGAAGGAATGTTCCAGAGAGCAGAGGTTGGAGACTGAGGTTCAGAAGGACTGTTGCTGAGAGTAGAGGTTGGAGATTGGCGTGCAGAAGGACTGTTGCAGAGAGCAGAGGTTTTAGACTGCAATGTAGAAGGACTGTTGCAGAGAGTAGAGTTTTATAATTGGGGTCCAGAAAAAGTGTAGCAGAGCAGAGGTTGGAGACTAAGGTGAAGAAGTACAATTACACAGAGCACAGTTTTGAGACTTGTGTGCAGAAGGACTGACACAGAAAGCAGAGGTTGGAGACTCGGGTGCAGAAGTACCCTTACTGAGAGCAGAGTTTGGAGAATGCAGTACAGATGGACTGTTACAGAGAGCAGAGGTTGGAGACTGTGGTGGAGAATGACTGTTGCAGAGAGCAGATGTTGAAGACTGGGGTGCAAAAGGAATGTTGCAGAGAGTGGAGGATGGAGACTGGGGTGCAGAAGGACTGTTGCAGAGAGCAGAGGTTTTACACTGGGATGTAGAAGGACTATTGCAGAAAGTAGAGGTTGGAGATTAAGGTTCAGAATGACAGTTACACAGAGCACAGGTTGGAGACTTGGGTTCAGAAGGACTGATATAGAAAGCAGAAGTTGGAGACTCAAGTGCAGAAGTACCCTTACAGAGAGCAGAAGTTGGAAAATGCTGTACAGAAAGACTATTACAGAGAGCAGAGTTTGAAGACTGGGGTGGAGAATGTTGCAGAGAGCAAATTTTGTAGACTGGGGTGCAAAAGGACTGTTGCAGAGAGCAGAGAACGGAGATTGTGGTTCAGAAGGACTGTTGCAGAGAGCAGACGTTGCAGACTGAGTTGCAGAAGGACGGTTACAGAGGGCAGAGTTTGGAGACTGTGGTGCAAAATGACTGATACAGAAAGCAGATGTTGGGTACTGGGGTGCATAAGGACCCTAACGGAGAACAGAGGTTGCAGACTGTGGTACAGAAGGACTGTTGCAGAGAGCAGAGTTTGGAGACTGGGGTTCAGAAGGATCGTTGGGGCGAGCAGAGTATTGAGACTGGGGTGTAGAAGGACTGTTGCAGAGAGCAGAGGTTGAAGACTGGGGTATTGAAGAACTGTTTCAGAGAGCAGATGTTGGAAACTTGGGTGCAGAAGGACTGTTGCATGGAGCAGAGATTGGAGACTGAGGTACAGAAGGACTGTTACAGAGAGTAGAGTTTGGAGGCTGGGGGTCAGATGGATTATTTCAGAGAGCAAAGTTTTCAGACTGAGGTACAGAAGAACTCTTGCAGAGAGAAGATGTTGAAGACTGGGGTTCACAAGGACTGTTGCAGCGAGCAGAGGTTTGAGACTGTGGTGCCAAATGATCATTAAAGAGAGCAGATGTTGGAGACTGAGGTGCAAAAAGATCGTTGCAGAGAGCAGAGGTTTGATACTGGGGTGCAGAAGGATCATTACAGAGAGCAGAGTTTGGAGACTTGCGTGCAGAAGGAATGTTGCAGAGGGCAGAGGTTGGAGACTTGGGTGCAGAAGGACTGTTGCAGAATGCAGAGATTGGAGACTGAGGTGCAGAAAGACTGATAGAGAAAGCAGATGTTGGAGACTGGGGTGCAGAAGGACCGTTACTGAGAGCAGAGGTTGGAGAATCCGGTACAGAAGGACTGTTACAGAGTGCAGAGTTTGGAGACTGGGGTGCAGAAGGACTGAAAGAGAAACAGATGTTGGAGACTGGGGTGCAGAAGGCCTGTTACAGAGAGCAGAGGTTGGAGAATCCGGTACAGAAGGACTGTTACAGAGAGCAGAGTTTGGAGACTGGGGTGCAGAAAACTGTTGCAGAGAGCAGTGGTTGAAGACTGAGGTGCAGAATTATTGTTACAGAGAGCAGAGTTTAAAGACTGGGTTGCAGAAGTACTGTTACAGCGAGCAATGGTTGGAGACTGGTGTGAGGAAGAATCTTGCAGAGAGCAGAGGTTGGAGACTGGGGTGCAGAAGGACTGTTGTAGAGAGCAGATGTTGGAGACTGGGGTCCAGAAAAATTCTTGCAGAGAGTAGAGGTTGGAAAATGGAGTGCAGAAGGCCTCTTACTGAGAGCAGAGTTTGGAGACTGGGGTGCACAAGGCCTCTTTCTCAGAGCAGAGTTTGGAGACTGGAGTTCAGAAGGACTGTTACAGAAAGCAGACTTTGCAGTCTGGGTTTCAGAAGGGTCTTACAGAGAGATGAGGTTGGAGACTGAGGTACAGAAAGACTATTGCAGAGGGTAGACGTTGGAGACTTGAGTGCAGAAGGATTGTTGGGGCGAGCAGAGTATAGAGACTGGGGTGTAGATTGACTTTTGCAGAGAGGAGAGGTTGGAGTCTGGGGTGTAGAAGGACTTTTTTATAGAGCAGAGATTGGTGACTGAGGAACAGAAGGACTGTTACAAAGGGCAGAGTTTGGAGATTGGGGTGCAGATGGATTATTGCAGAGAGCAGAGTTTTCAGACTGAGGTACAGAAGACCTTTTGCAGAGAGAAGATGTTGGAGCCTGGGTTTCACAAAAACTGTTGCAGAGAGCAGAGGTTGGAGACTGGTGTGCAGAAGGATCTTTGCAGAGAGCAGAGGTTGGAGAATAAGGTGCAGAAGGATCATTGCAGAAAGCACAGGTTGACGACTGGGGTACAGAAGGAATGTTGTAGAGAACAGTATTTGGAGACTTGGGTGCAGAAGGACTGTTGCAGAAAGCAGAGATTGAGGTGCAGAAAGACTGTTACATTGAGCAGAGGTTGGAGACTGGGTTGGAGACTGGGGTGCAGAAGGTCAGAGTGAGAAAGCAGATGTTGGAGACTGGGGGGCAGAAGGACCGTTACAGAGAGCAGACTTTGGAGACTCTGGTACAGAAGGACTGTTACAGAGAGCAGAATTTGGAGACTGGGGTGATGAAGGACTGTTAAAGAGAGAAGAGTTCGGAGACTGGGTTTCAGAAGGATCTTTCAGAGAGCAGAAGTTGGAGACTTAAGTGCAAAAGCACTGTTACAGAGAGTGGAGGTTGGAGACTGAGGTGCAGAAGGACGGTTGCAGAGAGCAGAGGTTGGACACTGAGGTGCAGAAGGATTGTTACAGAGAGCAGAGGTTGGAGACTGGGTTGCAGAAGGACTGTTGCAGACAGGAGAGGTTTTAGACTAGGATGTAGAAGGACTGTTGCAGAGAGTAGACGTTAGAGACTGGGGTCCAGAAGGACTGTAGAAGAGAGCAGACTTGGAGACTAAGGTGCAGAAGTACAGTTACACAGAGCAGAGGTTGGAGACTGGGGTGCAGAAGGACTGATACAGAAAGCAGAGGTTCGAGACTCAGGTGCAGAAGTACCCTTAGAGAGAGCAGAGGTTGGAGAATGCAGTACAGAAGAACTGTTACAGAGAGCAGAGATTGGAGACTGGGGTGGAGAATTACTGTTGAAGAGAGCAGATGTTGGAGACTGGAGTGCAAAAGGACTGCTGCAGAGAGCAGAAGATGGAGAGTGGGGTGAAGAAGGAATGTTGCAGAGACCAGAGTTTGCAGACTGAGTTGCAGAAGGACTGATGTAAGGAACAGATGTTGGAGCCTGTGGTGCAGAAGGATCTTTTAGGCTAGCAGAGTATGGAGACTAGTGTGTAGAAGGACTTTTGCAGAGAGCAGATGTTGGAGACTTGGGTGCAGAAGGACTGTTGCATAGAGCAGTGATTGGAGACTGAGGTACAGAAGGACTGTTACAGAGAGCAGAAGTTGAAAACTGAGGTGCAGATGGATTATTGCAGAGAGCAGAGTTTTCAGACTGAGTTACAGAACAACTTTTGTAGGAAGCAGATGTTGGAGACTTGGTTTCACAAGGACTGTTGCAGCTAGCAGAGGTTTGAGACTGGGGTGCAGAAGGGTCATTGCAGAGAGCAGAGGTTGAAAACTGAGGTGCAGAAGGATCGTTGTAGAGAGCAGAGGTTCGAGACTGATGTGCAGAAAGATTGTTACAGAAAGCAGAGGTTGGAGACTGGGGTGCACACGGACTTTTACAGAGAGCAATGGTTTGATACTGGGGTGCAGAAGGAATGTTGAAGAGAGCAGAGGTTTGAGACTGAGGTTAAGAAAGACTGTTGCTGAGAGTAGAGGTAGAAGATTGGTGTGCAGAATAACTGTTGCAGAGAGCAGAGGTTTTAGATTGCAATCTAGAAGGACTTTTGCAGAGAGCAGAATTTGGAAATTGGGGTAAAGAAGGAGTGTAGCAGTTAGCAGAGGTTGGAGACTAAGGTGCAGAAGGATTGTTGCAGAAAGCAGAGGTTCGAGACTGGGGTGAAGAAGGATTGTTTAAGAGAGCAGATGTTAGAGGCTTTTTCACAGAAGGATTTTTGCATAGAGCAGAGATTGGAGATTGAGGTACAGAAGGACTATTACAGAGAGCAGAGGTTGGAGACTGGGGTGCAGAAGGATCGTTACAGAGAGCAGAGTTTGGAGACTGGGGTGCAGAAAGACTTTTACAGAGAGTAAAGTTTGGAAACTGGTGTGCAGAAGGAAAGTTGCGAGAGCAGAAGTTGGAGACTTGGGTGCAGAAGGACTGTTGCAGAAAGCAGAGTTTGGAGATTGAGGTGCAGTAGGACTGTTGCAGAGAGCAGAGGTTAAAGACTGGGGTGCAGAAGGACAGTTACAGAGAGCAGACATTGGAGACTGGTTTTCAGAACGATCTTACAGAGAAAAGAGTTTGGAGACTGCAGTGCAGAAGGACTGTTACAGAGAGCGGATGTTTGAGACTAGGTTTCAGAATGATCATTACAGAGAGCAGAGGTTGGAGACTGGGGTGCAGACAAACTTTTACAGAGAGCATAGGTTTGATACTGGGGTGCAGAAGGAATGTTGCAGAGAGCAGAGTTTGGAGACTGGGGTTTAGAAGGACTGTTGCTTAAAGCAGAGGTTGGAGACTGAGGTGCAGAAGGACTGTTATAGAGAGCAGAGGTTGGAGACTCTGGTACAGGAGGACTGTTACAGAGAGCAGAATTTGGAGACTGGGGTGTAGAAGGACTGTTGCAGAAAACAGAGTTTAGAGACTGGGGTGCAGAAGGACTGTTGCAGAGAGCAGAGTTTGGAGATAGGTTCCAGAAGGACTGTTACAGCGAGCAGGGGTTGGAGAATGGTGTGCAGAAGGATCTTACAAAGAGCAGAGGTAGGGGACTGGGGTGCATAAGGACTGTTTTAGAGAGAAGAGGTAGGAGACTGGGGTGCAGAAGGATCGTTGCAGAGAGGAGAGGTTGGAGACTGGGGTGCAGAAGGCCTCTAACAGAGAGCAGAGGTAGGAGACAGAGGTACAGAAAGACTGTTACAGAGAGCAGAGGTTTGAGACTGGGGTGCAGAGGGATTGTTGCAGAGAGCAGATTTTTCAGACTGAGGTACAGAAGGACTGTTGCAGAGAGCAGAGGTTAGAGAATGGTTGTGCAGAAGGACTGTTACAGAGAGCAGAGGTTAGAGAATGGGGTGCAGAGGTATTGTTGCACAGAGCAGATTTTTCAGACTGAGGTACAGAAGGACTGTTGCAGAGAGCAGAGGTTAGAGAATGGTTGTGCAGAAGGACTGTTACAGAGAGCAGAGGTTAGAGAATGGGGTGCAGAAGTAAGGTTGCAGAGTTCAGAGATTTGAGACAAAGGTGCAGAAGGACTATTACAGAAAACAGAGGTTGGAATCCGTGTTCAGAAGGACTTATACAAAAAGCAGAGGTTTGAGACTGGGGTGCAGAAGGACCGTTAGAGAGAGCAGAGGTTGGAGACTGCAGTACAGAAGGACTGTTACAGAGAGCAGAGGTTAGAGAATGGGGTGCAGAAGTACTGTTACAGAGAGCAGAGGTTAGAGAATGGGGTGCAGAAGTAAGTTGCAGAGTTCAGAGATTTGAGACAAAGGTGCAGAAGGACTGTTACAGAAAGCAGAGGTTGGAATCCGTGGTTCAGTAGGACTTATACAGAAAGCAGAGGTTTGAGACTGGGCTGCAGAAGGACTGTTACAGAGAGCAGAGGTTTGAGATTGGAAAGTAGAAGGACTGTTGCAGGGAACAGATGTTGTAGACTGGGATGCAGCAGGACCATTGAGAAAAGCAGAGGTTGTACACTGGGTTGGAGAAGAATGTTACAGAGAGCAGAGTTTGAAAACTGGGGTGCAGAAGGACCTTACAGAGAACAGAGGTTAGAGACTGTGGTGCAGAAGGAGTTTTAAGGAGAGGAGACTTTGGAGACTTGGGAGCAGAAGGACTGTTGCAGAGAGCAGATGTTGGAGATTGGGGTGCATAAAGATCGTTGCAGAGAGCAGAAGTTAGAGACAGGGGTGCAGAAAAATGGTTGCAGAGAGCAGAGATTGGAGACTGAGGTGCAGAAAAACAGTTACAGAAAACAGAGGTGGAGTCTGGGGTTCAGTAGGATTATTGAAGAGAGCAGAAGTTGGAGACTGAGTTTCAAAAGAATCGTTGAAGAGAGCAGAGGTGGAGACTGGGCTGCAGAAGGATCGTTACAGAGAGAAGAGGTGGGAGACTGCGGTGCAGAAGTATTGTTACAGAGAGCACAGGTTGTAGACTGGGGTGCAGAAGGAATGTTGCAGAAAAAAGAGTTTGGAGACTGGGGTGCAGAAGGACGGTTTCAGAGAGCAGAGGTTGGAGACTGAGATGCAGAAGGATTGTTACACAGAGCAGACGTTGGAAACTAGGGTGAAGAATTATGATACAGAAAGCATAGGTGTGAGACTGGGGTGCAGAACGACCATTACAGGGAAAAGAGGTTGCAGCATGGCGTGCAGAAGGATTGTTTCAGAGAGCAGAGTTCAGAGTCTGGGGTGCATAAGGCCTGCTACAGAGAGCAGAGGTTGGAGACTGGGTTGTAGAAGGACTGTTATAGAGAGCAGAATATTGAGGCTGGGTTGAAGAGGGATCTTACAGAGAGCATTGGTTGGTGACTGTGGTGCAGGACGAATGTTACAGAGAGCAGTGATTAGAGACTGGGGTGCTAAATGATCGTGCAGAGAGCAGAGGTTTCAGACTGAGGTGCAGAAGGACTGTAACAGAGAAAAGAGGTTGGAGACTGAATTGCAGCAGGAATGTTAGAGAGAGCAGAGTTTGGTGACTGATGTGCAGAAAGACTGTTAGAGAAAGCAGAGGTTAGAAATTGGGGTTCAGAGGGACCGTTACAGAGAGCAGAGGTTGGAGACTGGGGTGCAGCAGGATTGTTACAGAGAGCAGAGGTTTGAGACTGGGGTGCAGAAGGACAGTTACACAAAGCAGAGGTTGAAGACTGGGGTGTAGAAGGACTGTTGCTGAGAGCAGAGGCTGGAGACTTGGGTGAAGAAGGACTGTTGCCAAGAGCAGAATTTGGAGACTGAGGTGCAGAAGGTCTGTTGAGGAGAGTAGACGTTGGAGACTGGGGTGCAGAAGGATCGTTTCAGAGAGGAGAGGTTGGAGACTGAGGTGCAAGAAGACTGTTACAGAGAGCAGAGGTTAGAGACTGGGGTGCAGAAGGCTTGTTACAGAGAACAGAGTGTGGAGAAGGGCTCCATAAAGACTGTTACAGATCACATAGTTTGGAGACTGGGTTGAAGAAGGATCTAACAGAGAGCAGATGTTGGGGATCCAGGTGCAGAAGGACTGTTACAGAGAGTAGAGGCTGAAGACTGAGGTGCAAAAGGATCGTAGCAGAGAACAGTGTTTTAAGACTGAGGTGCAGAAGCACTGTTGCAGAGACCACAGGTTGGAGACTGGGGCGCAGAAGGACTGTTGCAGAGAGCAGTGGTTGGAGACTGGGGTGCAGAAATCTTCTTATAGAGAACAGACTTTGGAGAGTGTGGTGCAGAAGGCCTGTTATGGAGAGGAGAGTTGGGAGAAGGGGTGCAGTAGGACTGTTAGAGAGGGCAGAGTTGGGAGACTGGGTTGCAGAAGGATCTTACAGAGAGCAGATGTTGGAGACTGAGGTGTAGAATGATTGTTGCAAAGAGAAAAGTTTGGAGACTGGGGTTCAGAAGGCCTGTTACACAGAGCAGAGTTTGAAGACTGGGGTGCAGAAGGCCTGTTAAATAGAGCAGAGTTTGAAGACTGGGGTGCAGTAGGACTGTTATAGAATGCAAAGTTTGGAGACTGGGTGGCAGAAGGATCTTACAGAGAGCAGAGTTTGGAGACTGAGGTGCAGGAGGACTGTTACAGAGAGCAGTAGTTGAAGACTGGGGTTCAGATAGATCATGTAAAGAGAAGAGGTTTCAGACTGAGGTGTAGATCGACTGTTACAGACAGCAGAGGTTGGAGACTGAGGTGCAGAAGGACTGTTTCAGGGAGCAAATTTTGGAGACTGTGTTGCACAAGGATATTACATAGAGCAGAGTTTGGAGACTGAGGTGCATGAGGACTGTTACAGAGAGCAGATGTTGAAGTCTGGGGTGCAGTAGAATTTTTGCAGAAAGCAAAATTTTCAGACTGAGGTGCAGAATTACTTTTGCAGAGAGCAGATGTTGGAGACTGGGGTGCACAAGGTTCGTTGCAGAGAGCAGAAGTTGGAGACTGCAGTACAGAAGGACTGTTGCAGAGAGCAGAGGTTGGAGACTAGGGTACAAAAGGACTTTTTCAGAGAGCAGATGTTGGATACTGTTGTTCAGAAGGACTTTGCAGAGAGCAGAAATTTGAGAATGCATTTCAGAAAGACTTTTGCAGAGAGCAGAGGTTGGAGACTGAGGTTCAGATGGACGGACAAAGAAAGCACAGTTTGGAGACTGGCGTGCAAAAGGACCTTTACAGAGAGCAGAGTTTGGAGACTGGGGTGCAGAAAGACTTTTACAGAGAGCACAGTTTGGAGACTGGGGTGCAGAAGTAATGTTGCGAGAGCAGAGGTTGGAGACTTGGGTGCAGAAGGACTGTTGCAGAAAGCAGAGATTGGAGATTGAGGTGCAGAAGGACTGTTGCAGAGAGCAGAGGTTAAAGACTGGGGTGCAGAAGGACAGTTACAGATAGCAGACGTTGGAGACTGGTTTTCAGAACGTTCTTACAGAGAAAAGAGTTTGGAGACTGCGGTGCAGAGGGACTGTTACAGAGAGTGGATGTTTGAGACTAGGTTTCAGAATGATCATTACAGAGAGCAGAGGTTGGAGACTGGGGTGCAGACGGACTTTTACAGAGAGCATAGGTTTGATACTGGGGTGCAGAAGGAATGTTGCAGAGAGCAGAGTTTGGAGACTGGGGTTCAGAAGGACTGTTGCTGAAAGCAGAGGTTGGAGACTGAGGTGCAGAAGGACTGTTACAGAGAGCAGAGGTTGGATACTGGGTTGCAGAAGGACTGACAAAGAAAGCAGATGTTGAAGACTGGGGGGCAGAAGGACCGTTACAGAGAGGAGATTGGAGACTCTGGTACAGAAAGACTATTACAGTGAGCAGATTTTGGAGACTGAGTTGTAGATGGACTGTTGCAGAAAACAGAGTTTGGAGACTGGGGTGCAGAAGGACCTTTACACAGAGTAGAGTTTGGAGACTGCGGTACAGGAGGACTGTTACAGAGAGCAGAGTTTGGAGACTGGGAAGCATATGGAGTGTTGCAGAGTACAGAGGTTGGAGACTGGGGTGCAGCAGGACCGTTGCAGAAAGCAGAGTTTGGAGACTGGCATGCAGAAGGAATATTACAGAGAACAGAGTTTGGAAACTGGGGTCAGAAGGATCTTTCAGAAAGCAAAGGTTGGAGACTGGGGTGCAGAAGAATCGTTGCAGAGAGAAGAGTTTGGACACTCAGGTTCAGAAAGACTGTTGCAGAGAACAGATTTTGGAGACTGAAGTGCAGAACGACTGTTTAGAAAGCAAATGTTGGAGACTGGGGTGCAGAAGGACTCTTGCAGAGAGCAGAGGTTGAAGACTGAGGTGGAGAAAGACTGTTACACAGAACAGAGTTTGGAGACTGGGGTGCAGAAGGACTGTTGCAGAAAGCAGAGTTTTAAGACTGAGGTACAGAAGGATCATTGCAGAGAGCAGAGCTGGAGATTTGGCTGCAGAAGGACTGTTACACACAGCACAAGTTGCAGTCTGAGGTGAAGAAGGAATTCTCCAAACAGCAGAGGTTAGAGACTGGGGCGCATAAGGACTGTTGCAGATAGCCTAGTTTGGATATGAGGTGCAGAAGGACTGTTACAGAGAGCAGAGTTTGTAGACTGGAGTGCAGAAGGACTGATACAGAAAGAAGAGGTTGGAGACTGCGGTGCAGAAGGACCATTACAGAGGGAAGAGTTTGAAGACTGCGGTACAGAAGGACTGTTACAGAGAGTAGAGGGTGGGGACTTGAATGCAGATGGAGTGTTGCAAAGAACAGAGTTTGGAGACTGAGGTGCAGAAGGACTGTTACAGAGAGCAGAGCTTTTAGACAAGGTTGCAGAAGGATCTTACAGACAGCAGAGATTTTAGACGAGGTGCAGCTGGACTGTTACAGAGAACAGATGTTGGAGACTGGGGTGAAGAAGGATTGTTATAGGGAACAGACTTTAGAGACTCTGGTGCAGAAGGCTTGTTATGGAGAGGAGAGTTTGGAGAAGGCGTGCAGAAGGACTGTTACAAAGTGCAGAGTTTGGAGTCTTGGTTGCAGAAGGTACTTATAGAGAGCAGTTGTTGGAGAGGGAGGTGCAGAGGGACTGTTACAGAGAGTAGATGTTGGAGACTGAGGAACAGAAAGATTATTAAAGAGAGCAGAGTTTGGAGACTGGGGAGCAGAAGGACTGTTTCAGATATCAGAGGTTGGAGACTGGGGTGTAGAAGGACTGTTGCAGAAACCAGAAGTTGGATTCTGGGATGCTGAAGGACTGTTGGAGAGAGCAGATGTAGGAGACTGTGATGCAGAAATTCTATTACAAAGAGCAGAGTTTTGCGACTGGGGTGCAGAAGGACTGATACAGAGAGCAGAGTTTTGAGACTGGGTTGCAGAAGGCCTGTTACAGAGAGCAGAGGTTGGAGACTTGGGTGCAGAAAGGCTGTTAGAGAAAGCAAATTTTGGAGACTGGGTTGCAGAAGAATCTTACATAGAGCAGAGTTTGGAGACTGAGGTGCAGAAGGACTGTCATGGAGAGCAGAGTTTGGAGACTGGGGTGCAGAAAGATCGTTGGAGACAGCAGAGTTTCCAGACTGAGGTGCAGAAGGACTGTTGCAGAGATCAGATGTTGGAGACTTGGGTGCAGAAAGACTGTTGCACAGAGGAGATATTGGAGACTGGGATGCAGAAGGATCGTTGCAGAGAGCAGATGTTGGACACTGGGGTGCAGAAGGACTGTTACACAGAGCAGAGGTTGAAGCCTGAGGTGAAGAAGGACTGTTACAGAGAGCAGTTGTGGGAGACAGGGGTGCAGAACTGATACAGAGCAGAAGTTGGAGACTGAGGTACATAAGAACTGTTATAGAGAGCAAAATTTGAAGACTCTGGTGCAGAAGGATTATCCCAGAGAGCAGAGTTTTCAGACTGAGGTACAGTAGAACTGTTGCAGAGAGCAGATGTTGGAGATTCGGGTGCAAAAGGACTGTTGCAGCGAGCAGGGGTTGGAGACTGGGGTGCAGAGGGATCGTTGCAGAGAGCAGAGGTTGGAGACTGGGGTGCAGAAGGACTGATACAGAGAGCAGAGTTTGGAAACTGGGGTGCAGAAGTTCTTTTACAGAGAGCAGAGTGTGGAGACTGAGTTGCAGAAGTATCTTACATAGAGCAGAAGTTGGAGACTGAGGTGTTGAAGCACTTTATCAGAGAGTAGAAGTTGGAGACTTAGGTGCAGAAGGATCATTGCAGAGAGCAGAGGTTGTAGATGGAGGTGCAGAAGGATTGTTAGAGAGAGCATAGGTTGGAGACTGGGGTCTAGAAAAACTGTAGCAGAGGGCAAAGGTTGGAGACTAAGGTGTAGAGGGACAGTTACACAGAGCACAGGTTGAAGACTTGGGTGCAGAAGGACTGATACAGAAAGCAGAGATTGGATACTCGGGTGTAAAAGTACCCTTACAGAGAGCAGATGTTGGAGAATGCAGTACAGAAGCACTGTTATAGAGAGCAGAGGTTGGAGACTGGGGTGCAAAAGGACTGTTGCAGAGAGCAGAGGATGGAGATTGGGGTGCAGTAGGACTTTTGCAGAGAGCAGAAGTTGCAGACTGACTTGCAGAAGGACTGTTACAGAGGGAAGAGTTTTGAGACTGTGGTGCAAAACCACAGATACCGGAAGCAGAGTTTGGATACTGGGGTGCATAAGGACCCTAACGGAGAACAGTAGTTGGAGACTGCGGTAAAGAAAAACGGTTACAGAGAGCAGAGGTTGGAGACTGGGGTGCAAAAGAACTGATGTAGAGACCAGAGGTTGGAGACTTGGTTGCTTAAGGATCGTTGGAGGGAGCAGAGTATGGAGACTGGGGTGTAGAAGGACAGTTCCAGAGAGCAGAGTTTGGAGACTGAGGTGTAGAAGAACTGTTTCAGAGAGCAGATGTTAGAGACTTGGGTGCAGAAGGACTGTTGCATAGAGCAGAGATTGGAGACTGAGGAACAGAAGGACTGTTAAAGAGAGCAGAGGTTAAAGACTGGGGTGCAGAAGGATTATTGCAGAGAGCAGATTTTTCAGACTGAGGTGCAGAAGAACTGTTGCAGAGAGCAGAGGTTGGAGATGGGGTGCAGAAGGACTGTTGCATAGAGCAGATGTTGGATACTGGGGTACAGAGGGATCGTTGCAGAGAGCAAAGTTTGAAGACTGGGGTGCAGAATGACTGTTGGATAGAGCAGACGTTAGAAACTGGTGTGCAGAAAGATAGTTGCAGACATCAGAGGTTTGAGACTGGGCTGCGGAAGGACTGTTACAGAGAGAAGAGTTTCGGGACTGAGGTGCAGAAGGATCCTTGAAAAGAGCAGACGTTGGAGACTGGGGTGTAGAAGAACTCCTACAGAGAGCAGAGTTTTTAGACAAAGTTGCACAAGGATCTTACAGAGAGCAGAGTTGTAGACTGATGTGCTTCAGGACTGTTAAAGAGAGCAGAGGTTGGAGACTGGGGTGCAGAAGGATCGTTGTAGAGAACAGAGTTTTCAGACTGAGGTGCAGAAGGTCTTTTGCAGAGAGCACATCTAGGAGACTGGGGTGCTGAAATACTGTTGCAAAGAGCAGAGTTTGGGGACTGGGGTGCAGAAGGATTGTTACAGAGAGCAGAGTTTGGAGACTGGGTTGCAGAGAGACTGTGGCAGAGAGCAGAGGCTGGACTCTAGGAAGGACTGCTGCGGAGAGCACAGGTTGGAGATTGGGTTGCAGAAGGACTATTGCAGAGAGCAGAGTTTGGAGACTGTGTTAAAGTAGGACTGTTAAATAGGCAGAGGTTGGAGATTTGATACAGAAAGACTGTTGCAGAGAGCAGATGTTGGAGACTGGGGAGCAGAAGGACTGTTGCAGAGAGCTAAGTTTGTAGACTGAGGTGCAGAAGCACTGTTACAGAGAGCAGAGTTTGGAGAATTGGGTGCAAAAGGCCTGTTACAGAGAGCAGAGTTTGGAGTCTGGGGTGCAGAAAAACTGTTATAGAAAGCAGTGTTTGGAGACAGGGTTGCAGAAGGATCTTACGGAGAGCAGAGTTTGGAGACTGAGGTACAATAGATGTTTTACAGAGAGCAGTGGTTGGAGACTGGGGTGCAGAAGGGTCGTTGCGGAGAACAGAGTATTAAGACTGAGGTGCAGAAGGACTGTTGAAGAGAGCAGAGTTTGGAGACTGAGGTGCAGAAGGACTGTTAGAGAGAGAAGAGGTTGGAGATCTGGGTGCAGAAGGACGGTTACAGAGAGCAGATTTTGGAGACTGCACTACAGGAGGACTGTTACAAAGAGCAGAGTTTGGAGACTGGGGTGGAGAAGGACTTTTGCAGAGAGCAGAGCATGGAGACTGGGGTGCAGAAGGATCGTTGTAGAGAGCAGAGTTTTGAGAGTGGGGTGCAAAAGGACTGTTACAGAGAACATGGTTTGGAGAAGGGGTGAAGAAGGACTGTTATAGAGGGCAGAGTTTGGAGACTTGGTTGCAGAAAAATTATACAAAGAGGAAATGTTGGAGACTGAGGTGCAAAAGGACTGTTACAGAGAGTAGAGGTTAGAGAGTGAGGTGCAGAAGGAATGTTGCAGGGAGTAGATTTTTGAGACTTTTGTGCAGGAGGACTGTGGCAGAGAGCAGAGTTTGGAGACTGAGGTTAAGAAGGACTGATACAGAAAGCAGAGGTTGGATACTGGGGTGCAGAAGGACCGTTACAGAGAGCAGATTTTGGAGACTGCACTACATGAGGACTGTTACAGAGAGCAGAGTTTGGAGACTGGGGTAGAGAAGGACTGTTTTAGAGTGCAGAGTTTGGAGACTGGGGTGCACAAGGATCGTTGCAGAGAGCAGAGTTTTCAGACTGAGGTGCAGAAGGACTGTTGCAGAGAGCAGATGTTGGAGACTGGGGTGCAAAATGACTTTTTAAAAGAGCAGAGTTTGGAGACTGGGGTGTAAAAGGAATGTTGCAGAAAGCAGAGGTTGGAGACTGGGTGCAGAAGGATTTTTACAGAGAACAGAGGTTGGATTCTGGGGTGCAGATGGACCGTGACAGAAAGCAGAGTTTGGAGACTGGGGTGCAGAAGGACCGTTACAGAGAGCAGAGATTGGTGACTGAGGTGCAGAAGGACTGTTACAGAAAGCAGAATTTAGAGACTGGGATGCACAAGGATCGTTGAAGAGAGCAGAGTTTTCAAACTAAGGTGCAGAAGGTTTGTTGCAGAGAGCAAATTTTTGGGACTGGGGTGCAGATGGATCGTTGCAGAGAGCAAATTTTGGAGACTGGGGTGCAGTAAGATTGTAACAGAGAGCAGAGGTTGGAGACAGGGGATAAAAAAGACCATTGCAGAGATCAGAGTTTGGGAAATGAGGTGAAGAAGGATTGTTTCAGGGACCAGAATTTGAGACAGGGGTGCAGAAGGACTGTTGCAGAGAGCAGAGGTTGGAGACGGAGATGCAGAAGGATTGTAACAGAGAGTAGAGGTTGGAGACTGAGGTACAGAAAGATTGTTATTGAGAGCAGAGGTTGGAGACTGGGGTGCAGAATGACTGTTGCAGAGAGCAGAAGTTGGAGACTGAGGTTCAGAAGGACTGTTTCAGACAGCAGATGTTGGAGACTGGGGTGCAGAAGGATTGATACAGAAAGCAGAAGTTAGAGACTGGGGTGCAGAAGCACCATTATAGAGAGCAGAGTTTGGAGATTGCAGTATAGAAGGACTGTTACAGAGAGCAGAGGTTGGAGACTGGGGTGGAGAATGACTGTTTCAGAGAGTAGATGTTGGAGACTGGGGTGCAGAAGAACTGTTGCAGAGAGCAGAAGTTGGAGACTGTGGTACAGAAGGACTGTTACAGAGAGCAGAGGTTGGAGAATGGGGTGCAGAAGGACCGTTGCAGAGAGCAGAGTTTGGAGACTGTGGTACAGAAGGACTGTTACAGAGAGGTTGGAGACTGGGATGCAAAGGACTGTTGCAGAGAGCAGATGTTGGAGACTGGGTGCAGAAGAATCGTTGCAGAGAGCAGAGGTTGGAGACTGGGGTGCAGAAGAATTTTGACAGAAGTTTGAGACTGGGGTGCAGAAGGACCATTGCAGAGATCAGAGTTTGGGAACTGAGGTTAAAAAGGATTGTTTCAGAGAACAGATGTTGGAGACTGTGGTGCAGAAAGACTGTTGCAGAGAGCAGAGTTTGGAGACTGGGGTTTAGAAGGACTGTTGCTTAGAGCACAGTTTGGAGACTGGGGTGCAGAAGGACTGTTACAAGGAGCATAGTTTGGAGAACCATTGCAGAGAGCAGAGGATGGAGACTGAGGTTCAGAAAGATTGTTACAGATAACAAAGACTGGAGACTGGGGTGCAGAAAGACTGTTGCAGATAGCAGAGGTTGGAGACTGGGGTGTAGAAGGACTGTTTGAGGTAGCAGGTGTTGGAGACTTGGGTGCAGAAGGACTGTTGCAGAGACATGAGTTTGGAGACTGAGGAGCAGAAGGACTGTAACAGAGAGAAGAGGTTAAAGACAGGGGTGCAGAAGTACTGATACAGAAAGCAGAGGTTGGACACAGGCATGAAAATGGACCGTTACAGAAAGGAAAGTTTGGAGACAGTAATACAGGAGGACTGTTACCGAGAGCAGAGGTTGGAGACTGGGGTGGAGAAGAACTGTTTCAGAGTGCAGATTTTGAAGACTGGGGTGGAGAAGACCTGTTTCAGAGTGCAGATGTTGGAGACTGGGGTGGAGAAGAAATTTTGAAGAGAGCATAGGTTGGAGACTCGGGTGCAGAAGAACTGTTGCAGAGAGCAGAGGTTGGAGACTGAGGTGCAGAAAGAATGTTACAGAGAGCAAAGTTTGGAGACTGGGGTGCAATTACTGATACAGAAAGCAGAGGTTGGAGACTGAGGTGCATAAGGACCATTAAAGAGAGCAGAGTTAGGAGACTAGGGTACAGTAGGACTGTTGCAGAGAGCAGATGTTGGAGACAGAGTTGCAGAAGGACTGTTACACAGAGCCACGTTTGGAAACAGTAGTATAGATGGACTGATACAGAAAGTAGAGTTTTGAGACTGGAGTGCAGAAGGACGATTACAGAGAGCAGAGGTTGGAGACTGGGGAGCAGATGGACTGCTGAAGAGAACAGAGTTTGGAGACTGGGGTGCAGCAGGACCAGTGGAGAATGCTTAGGTTGGAGCCTGGGGTGTAGTAGGAATGTTACAGAGAGCAGAGTTTTTAAAGTGGCGTGCAGAAAGTTCTGACAGAAAGCAGAGGTTGGAGACAGGCGTGCATAAGGACTGTTGAGGACCAGAGACGTTGGAGACTGGCGTGCAGAGAATCTTTGCAGAGAGCAGAGGTTGGAGACTGGGGTTCTGTAGAAGTTTTGCAGAGAGTAGACGTTGGAGAATGGGGTGCAGAAGGATTGTTGCAGACAGCAGAGGTTTGAGACTGGGGTACAGAAGGACTTTTACAGAGAGTAGAGCTGGAGAATGAGTTGCAGAAGGACCGTTGCAGAGAGCAGAGGTTGGAGACTGAGTTGCAAAAACACTGTTACAGAGAGTAGAGGTTGGAGATTGGGGTGTAAAAGGTCTGTTACAGAGAGCAGAGTTTGGAGACTGAGGTGCAGAAGAACTGTTACAGAGAGCAGAGTTTGTAGACAAGGTTGCAGAAGGATCTTACGAAGAGCAGAGATTGTAGACCGAGGTGTAGCAGGACTGGTACAGAGAGCAGATGTTGGAGACTGAGGTGCAGAAAGACTGTTACAGAGAGTAGAGGTTGGAGACTGAGGTGCAAAAGGTTCGTTGCAGAGAACAGAGTTTTAAGACTGATGTGCAGAAGGACTGTTTCAGAGAGCACATGTTGGAATCTGGGGTGCAGAAGGACTGTTGCAGAGTGCAGAGGGTGGAGAATGGGGTGCTGAAGGATTGTTGTAGAGAGCAGAGTTTAGATACTGGGGTGCAGAAGAATTTTTATAGGAAACAGACTATAAAGACTGGGGTGTAGAAGGCCTGTTATGGAGAAGAGAGTTTGGAATAGGGGTGCAGAGGAATGTTAAAGGGGACAGAGATTGGACACTGGGTTGCAGAAAGATCTTACAGAGAGCAGACGTTGGAGACTGAGGTGGAGAAGGACTGTTTAAGATAGTAGAGGTTGAAGACTGAGATGCAGTAGGATTGTTACAGAGAGCATAGTTAAGAGACTGTGGTGCAGAAGGACTGTTGCAGATAGCAGAGTTTGGAGACTGGGGGTGTAGATGGACTGTTGCAGGGACGAGAAGTTGGAGACTTTTGCAGAGAGCATAGGTAGGAGACTGATATGCAGAAGGACTGTTAGAGAGTGCAGAGGTTGGAAACTGGGTGCAGAAGGATCGTTACGGAGAGCAGAGTTAGGAGTCTGCAGTACAGAAGGACTGTTACAGATTGCAGAGTTTGGAGACTGGGGTGGAGAAGGACTTTTTCAGAGAGTAGATTTTGGAGAATGGGGTGCAGAAGAACTGTTGCATTGAAAAGATGTTAAAGACTGGGGTGCAGAAGGAATGTTGCAGAGAGCAGAGTTTGGAGAATGAGTTGCTGAAGGACAGTTGCAGACAACAGAGATTTTAGACTGCAGTGCAGAAGGACCATTGAAGAGAGCAGATCATGGAGACTAAGGTGCAGAAGGATTCTTACAGTGAGCAGAGGTTGGAGACTGGGGTTCAGAAGGCCTGTTACAGAGATCAGAGTTTGGAGACTCGGATGCAGAAAGATCTTACAGAGAGCAGAGTTTGGAGACTGGGGTGCACACGAACTGTTGCACAGAGCAGAGGTTGGATACTGTGTTGGAAAAGGATCGTTGCAGAGAGAAGAATTTGGAGACTGGGGTGCAGAAGGCCTTTAACAGCGAACAGAGGTTGGAGACTGAGGTTCAGAAGAACTGTTACAGAGAGCAGAGGCTGGAGACTGGGGTGCAGAAGGACTGTTGCAGAGAACACAGTTTGGAGACTGGCATGCAGAAGAACAGTTGCAGAGAGCAGAGTTTGGAGACTGGTGTGGAGAAAGAATGTTACAGAGCGCAGAGTTTGGAAAATGGAGTGCAGAAGGATCTTACAGAGAGCAGAAATTGAAGACTGGGGTGCACAAGGACTGTTACAGAGAGCAGAGGTCGAAGACTGAGATGCAGAAGGACTGTTACAGAAAGCAGAGTTTGGAGACTGGGGTGTAGAAGAATAGTTGCAGAGAGCAGAGTTTTTAGACTGAGGTGAAGAAGGAGTGTTTCAGAGAGCAGATGTTGGAGACTGGGGTGTAGAAAGACTTTTGCAGAGAGCAGAGTTTGGAGACTGGGTTGCAAAAGAATCATTGCAGAGAGCATAGGTTAGAGACTGGTGTGCTTAACGATTGTTACAGAGAGGAGAGGTTGGAAAATGGGGTGCAGAAAAACGATTGCAGAGAGCAGAATTTTGGGACTGAGTTGCAAAAGGATTGTTACAGAGAACAGAAGTTGGAGGACTGTTGCAGTGAGCAGAGGTTGGACACTGTGGTGCAGAAATATCATTGCAGAGAGCAGAGGTTGGAGACCTTGGTGCAGAAGGACTGTTACAAATAGCAGAGTTTGAAGACTGGGTAGCAGAAGGATCTTACAGAGAGCTAGGTTAGAGACTGAGGTGCAGAAGCACTGTTACAGAGAGTAGAGGTTGTATTTTGAGGTGCAGAAAGACCGTTGCAGAGAGCACAGTTTGGAGAATGAGGTGCAGAAGGATTGATACAGAGAAAAGAGTTTGTAGACTGGGGTGCAGAAAGACTGTTGAAGAGAGTAGAGGTTTTAGACTGGTGTGTAGAAGGACTGTTGCAGAGATTAGAGGTGGGAGATTGGGGTGCAGAAGGATTGAAGCAGAGAGCAGAGGTTGTAGACTAAGGTGCAGAAGGACAGTTACACAGAGCAGAGATTGGAGACTGGGGTGCAGAAAAACTGATACAGAAAGCAGAGTTTGGAGACTCGGGTGCAGAAGGACCGTTACAGAGAGCAGAGGTTGGAGACTGCAGTACAGAAGGACTTTTACAGAGAGTAGAGGTTGTAGACTGAGATGCAGAAGGATCATTGCAGAAAGCAGAGTTTGGAGACTGAGAATCAGAAAAATCCATGCAGAGAGCAGAGGAGGAGACTGGGGTGCAGAAGGACTGTTACAGAGAGGAGAGGTTGGAGAATGTGGTGCAGGAGGATCTTTCAGAGAACTGAGGTTGGGGACTGAGGTGTAGAAGAACTGTTGCGAACAGCAGACTTTGGAGACAGGGTTGCAGAAGGATCGTTGCAGAGAGCAGAGGTTTCAGACTGAGGTTCAGAGGGACTGTAGCAGAGAGCAGATGTTGGAGACTGGGGTGCAAAAGGACTGTTGCAGAGAGCGGACCTTGTAGACTGGGTTTAAGAAGGATCGTTGCACAGAGCAGAGGTTGGAGACTGGGGAGCAGAAGGACTCTTACAGAGAGCAGTGGTTGGAGACTGGGGGGAAGAATGCCTGTTACAGAGAGCCGAGTTTGTCTACTGGTTTGCAGAAGGAACTTACAGAGAGCAGAGCTTGGAGACTGAGGTGAAGAAGGACTGTTACAGAGAACAGAGGTTGGAGACTAGGGTGCATAATAACTATTGCAGAGAGCAGAGGTTGCAGACTGAGGTGCAGAAGGACTGATACAGAGAGCAGAGTTTGGAGAATGTGGTCCAGAAAAATTGATACAGAAAGCAGAGGTTAGAGAATGCGGTGAAGAAGGACCCTTACAGAGAACAGAGTTTGGACACTGAGGTGCAGAAAGACTGTTGTAGACAGCAGAGGCTGGAGATTTGGGCGCTGAAGGACTGTTAGAGAGAACAGAGGATGGATTCTGAGGTGAAGAAGGACTGTTACAGAGAGCAAGGTTGGAGACTGGTGTGCAGAATGACTGATATATAACGCAGAGTTTGGAGACTGGGGTGTAGAAGGACCGTTACAGAGAGCAGAGGTTAAAGACTGAAGTACAGAAGGACTGTTACAGAGAGCAGAGGTTGAAGACTGGGGTGCAGAAGGATAGTTGCAGAGAGCAGAGGTTGCAGACTCACTTGCAGAAGGACTGTTACAGAAAGCAGAGTTTGGAGACTGTGGTGCAGAAGGACTTATACACAAAGCAGAGGTTGGAGACTGGGGTGCAGAAGGACCCTTACAGAGAACAGAGGTTGAAGACTGCGGTATAGAAGAACTGTTGTGTAGAACAAGGTTGAAGACTGGCCAGCAGAGGGACCATTGCAGAGAGCAGAGCATGTAGACTTGGGTGCAAAAGGAATGTTAAAGAGCACAGAGTTTGGAAACTGGTGTACAGACGTATCTTCCAAAAAGCAGAGTTTGGAGACTGGGGTGCAGTAAGACAGTGGCAGAGAGCAGACGTTATAGACTGGGTTGCTGAAGGATCATTGCAGAGAGCAGCTAATGGAGACTGGGGTATAGAAGGACAGTTTAAGAGAGCAGAGGATGGAGACTAGGGTGCAAAAGGACTGTTGCAGAAAGCAGTTTTTGAAGACTGAGGTGCAGAATTAAAGTTACAGAGAGCAGAGTTTGAAAACTGGGGTGCAGAAAGACTGAAACAGAGATCAGAGGTTGGAGACTGAGGTCCCAATGTAAAGTTACAGAGAGCAGAAGTTAAATACTAGGGTGCAGAAAGACTGATACAGAAAGCAGAGGAGGGAGACTGGGGTGCAGAAGGACAGTTAGAGAGAGCAGAGGTTGTAGACTGCAGTACAGAAAGACTGTTACAGAGAGCAGATTTTTCAGACTGTGGGGCAGAAAGACTGTTGCAGAGAACAGAAATTTGAGACTGGGGTGCATAAGGACCGTTTCTGAGAGCAGAAGTTGGAGTCTGTGGTGTAGAAGGATTGTTAGAGAGATTAGAGTTTGGAGACTGGGGTGCAGAAGGATCTTTCAGAGATCTGAGTTTGGGACTGGGGTGAAGAAGGACTTTTGCAGAGAGCAGAGTTTAAAGACTGGGGTGCAGAAGGATCCTTGCAGAGAGTAAAGGTTGGAGACTGGGGAGCAGCAGGCCTGTTACCGAGAATAGAGGTTGGAGAAAGGGGTGCAGAAGGCCTGTCACAGAGAGCAGAGATTGGAGACCGGGGTTCAGAAGGACAGTTGCAGAGAGTAGACCTTGGAGACTATGGTTTAGAAGGATCGTGTCAGAGAGCAGACTTTGGAGACTGGGGTGCAAAATGATTCTTACAGAGAGCAAAGGTTGGAGACTGGGGTGAAGAAGGCCTGTTACAGAGAGCAGAGTTTGGAGACTGGGGTGCAGATGTACTGTTACAGAGAGCAGAGTTTGGCGAGTGGGGTGAAGAAGGACTGCTGCAGAGAGAAGAGTTTTGAGACTTCGGTATATACGGACTGTTGCAGAGAGCAGAGGTTGGAAATTGGGGTGCAAAAGGACTGGTCAGTGATCGAAGGTTGGAGACTGAGGTGCAGAAGGACTGTTACAGAGTGGAGAGGTTTGAGACTGGGGTGCAGCAGGATTGTTGCGGAGAGCAGAGGTTGGAGACTGAGGTGCAGAAGGATCCTTGCAGAAAGCAGAGGTTCGAGACTGGGGTGCAGAAGCTTCGTGAACAAGAGCAGAGGTGTGAGACTGGGGTGCAGAAGGACTTTTACAGAGAGCACAGGTTGGAGACTGGGTTCAATAGGAATTGGGCAAAGATCAGAGGTTGGAGACTGAGGTACAGACAGACTGTTAAAGAGAGCAGAGTTTAAAGACTGGGGTGCAGAAGGACTTATAGAGAAAGAAGATGTTGGAGACTGGGGTGCATAAGAACCGCTAGAGAGAGCAGAGGTTGGAGACTCCAGTAGAGAAGGGGTGTTACAGACAGGAGAGTTTGGAGACTGGGCTGCAAAAGCAGTGTTGCTGAGAACAGATGTTGGAGACTCCTGTACAGAAGGAGTGTTACAGAGAGCAGAGGTTGGAGACTGGGGAGCAGAAGTACTGTTACAGAGAGCACAGGTTGGAGACTGGGTGCAATAGGAATTGGGCAGAGAGCAGAGGTTGGAGACTGAGGTGCAGAAGGACTGTTAAAGAGAGCAGAGGTTAAAGACTGGGGTGCAGAAGGAATTATAGAGAAAGCAGATGTTGGAGACTGGGGTGCATAAGAACCATTACAGAGAGCAGAGGTTGGAGACTCCGGTACAGAAGGAGTGTTACAGAGAGCAGAGTTTGGAGACTGGGGTGCAAAAGCAGTGTTGCTGAGAACAGATGTTGGAGACTCCAGAACAGAAGTAGTGTTACAGAGAGCAGAGGTTGGAGACTGGGGAGCAGAAGTACTGTTACAGAAAGCACAGGTTGGAGACTGGGGTGCAGAAGGACTTTTGAAGACATCAGACGTTTGAGACTGGGGTGCAAAAGGCCTCTTAAAGAGCAGAGGTTGGAGACTGGGGTGAAGAAGGCCTATTACAGAGAGCAGATGTAGGAGACTTGGGTGCAGAAGCACTGTTACAATGAGCAGAGTTTACAGACTGGGTTTCAGAAGGGTCTTACAGAAAGCAGAGGTTGAAGACTGAGGTACAGAAGGACTGTTACAGAAAGCAGAGTTTGGAGACTGGGGTGCAGAAAGATTTTGCAGAGCAGAGTTTTTAGACTGAGGTACAGAAAAACTGTTGCAGAGAGCAGATGTTGGAGACTGGGTGCACGAAAACTGATGCAGCGAGCAGAGGGTGGAGACAGGGTGCAGAATGATCCTTGCAGAGAGCAGAGGTTGGAGACTGGGTTGCAGAAAGACTGTTGCAGCGAGAAGGGGTTGGAGACTGGTGTGCAGAAGAATCTTACAGAGAGCACAGTTTGGAGACTGGGGTGCAGAAGGACTGTTCCTGAGAGCAGAGGTTGGAGAGTTGGGTGCAGAAGGACTGTTGCAGAGAGCAGTGGTTGGAGACTGGGGTATAGAAGGACTGTTGCAGAGAGCAGAGGTTGAAGAATTGGGTGCAGAAGGACTGTGGCAGAGAGCAGGTGTTGCAGAGTGAGGTGCAGAATGACTGTTACAGAGAGCAGAGTTTGGAAACTGGGGTGCAGAAGGCTTTTTACAGAGAGCAGAGGTTTGAGACTGGGGTGCAGAAGGACTGGTACAGAGAGCAGATTTTGGAGACTGGGTTTCAATAGGATCTTACAGAGAACAGAGTTTGGAGACTGAGGTGCAGAATGACTGTTACAGAGAGTGGAGGTTGGAGACTGGGTTGCAGAAGGATCGTTGCAGAGAGAAGAGTTTTCAGACTCAGGTTCAGAGGGACTATTGCAGATACCAGAATTTGGAGACTTGGGTGCAGAAGGACTGTTGCAGAGAGTAGGCGTTGGAGACTGGGTTCAGAAGGATCGTTGCAGAGAGCAGAGTTTTAAGACTGTGGTGCAGAAGGAGTCTTACAGAGAACAGAGTTTGAAGAATGGTGTGAAGAATGCCTGTTACAAAGAGCAGATGTTGGAAACTGAGGTGCAGAAGGATCGTTGCAGAGAGCAGAGGATAGAGACTGGGCTGCAGAAGGACTGTTGCAGAGAGCAGTTGTTGGAGACTGAGGTGCAGAATTATGGTTACAGAGAGCAGAGTTTGGAGACTGGGTTGAAGAAGGAAAGTTACAGCCACAAGAGGTTTGATACTGGTGTGCAAAAGGACGTTACAGAGAGAGAAGCTTGGAGACTAGGGTGCAGAAGGAATGTTGCAGAGAGCAGAGCTTGAAGACTGGGGATCAGAAGGACTGTTGCAGAAAGCAGAGGTTAGAGACTGTGGTGCAGGAGGACTGTTACAGAGAGCAGAGGTTTGAGACTGGGGTGCAGAAGGACTGATAGAGAAAACAAATGTTGGAGACTGGGGTGCAGAAGGACCCTTATAGAGAGCAGAGATAGGAGACTCCTGTACAAAAGGACCATTATACAGAGAAGAGGTAAGAGACTCCAGTACAAAAGGACTGTTACAGAGAGTGAGGTTGGAGACTGACGTGCAGAAGGAATGTTGCAGATAGCAGAGGTTAGAGACTGGAGTGCAGAAGTCTCGTTGCAGAGAGTAGAGGTTGGACACTGGGGTGCAGAAGGCATCTTACTGAGAGCAGATGTTGGAGACTGAAGTGCAGAAGGCTTGTTACAGAGAGCAGAGTTTGCAGACTGGGTTTCAGAAGGGTTTTACCGAAAGCAGAGGTTCGAGACTGAGGTACAGATAGACTTTTACAGAGAGCAGAGGTTCTAGACTGGGGTGCAGAAGGATTGTTGTAAAGAGCCGAGTTTTCAGACTTAGGTACAGAAGAACTCTTGCAGAGAGCAGATGTTGGTGATTGGGGTGCACAAGGACTGTTGCAGCGAGAATAGGTTGAAGACTGTGGTGCAGAAGGATCGTTGCAGAGACCACAGGTTGGAGACTGTGGTACAGTAGGCCTGTTACAAAGAGCAGTGTTTGGAGACTGGTGTGCAGAAGGACTGTTACAGAGAGCAGAGTTTGGCGACTAGGTTGCAGAAAGATGTTAAAGAGAGCAGAATTTGGAGACTGAGGTGCAGAAGCACTGTTACAGAGAGAAGAGGTTGGAGACTGAGCTGCAGAAGGACCGTTGTGGAGAGAAGACTTGGAGACTGAGGTGCAGAAGGATTTATACAGAGAGCAGAGGTTGGAGACTTGGGTGCAGAAGAACTGATACAGAAAGAAGAGGTTGGAGACCTGGGTGCAGAAGAACTGATACAGAAAGCAGAAGTTGGAAACTCGGGTGGAGAAGGACCCTTACAGAGAGAAGAGGTTGGAGACTGCAGTACAGAAGGACTTTTACAGAGAGCAGTTTGGAGATTGGGGTGAAGAAGAACTGTTTTAGAGAGCAGATATTGGAGTCTGTGGTGCAAAAGGACTGTTGGAGAGAGCAGAGGATAAAGACTGGAGTGTAGAAGTACTGTTGCAGAGAGCAGAGTTAGCAGACTGAGTTGCAGAAGGACTGTTACAACGGGCAGAGTTTGGAGACTGTGGTAGAAAACGAAGGATACAGAAAGCAGAGTTTTGATAGTGGGGTTCATAAGGACCCTTACAAATAACAAAGGTTGAAGACTGCGGTACAGAAGGACTGTTACAGAGAGCAGAGGTTTGAGACTGGTATGCAGAATACCTGTTGTAGAGAACAGAGGGTGGAGACTGGGGTGCAGAAGGATCGTTGGGGCGAGCAGAGTATGGAGACTGGAGTGTAGAAGGACTGTTGCAGAGAGCAGAAGTTGAAGACTGGGGTGTAGAAGGACTGTTGCAGAGAGCAGATGTTCAAAACATGGGTGCAGAAGGATTGTTTCATAGAGAAGAGGTTGGAGACTGGGGTGCAGAAGGATAGTTAAAGAGAGCAGAGGTTGGAGACTGGGGTGCAGAAAGATCGTAGCAGAGAGCAGAGGTTGGAGACTGGGTTTCAGAAGAATCGTTAAAGAGAGCAGAATTTGGAGACTATCGTGGAGAAGGACTTTTAAAGAGAGCACAGGTTGAAGATTGGGATGCAGTAGGACTTTTACAGAGAGCACAGGATGAAGACTGAGGTACAGAAAAAGTGTTGCAGAGAGCAAAGTTTGGAGACTTTGGTGCAGATTGGGTGACATAGAGTGCAGAGCTTGGAGACTGAGGTGCAGAAGGACCCTTACAGAGACCAGAGGTTGGAGACTGCTTTACAGAAGGACTGTTACAGAGAGCAGAGGTTGAAGACAGGTGTGCAGACAGGATCTTACAGACAGCAAAGGATGGAGACTGGGGTGCAGAAGAACTTTTTCGGAGATGAGAGGTTGGAGACTGGGGTGCATAAGGATCTTTGAAGACAGAAGAGTTTGGAGACTGGGGTCAAAAGGCCTGTTACTGACAGCAGAGTTTGGAGCTTGGGGTGCAGAAGGCCTGTTACAGAGAGCAGTGCTTGGAGAATGGGGTGCAGAAGGTCAGTTACAGAGAGCAGAGTTTAAAGACTGGGTTGCAAAAGGATCTTACAGAAAGCAGAGTTTGAAGACTGAGGTGCAGAAGGACCCATACCGAGAGCAGAGGTTGGAGATTGCAGTACAGAAGGACTGTTAAAGAGAGCAGAGGTTTGAGACTGGGGTGAAGAAGGACTGTTGGAGAGAGCAGAGGATAAAGACTGGGGTGAAGGAGGACTCTTGTGGAGAGCAGAGTTTGAAGACTGGTTGCAGAAGGTCTGTTTCAAAGAGCAGAGGTTGCAAAGTGAGGTGCAGAATGACGGTTACACAGAACAGAGTTTGGAGACTGATGTCTAGAAGGACTGATATAGAAAGTAGAGGTGGGAGACAGGGTTGCAAAAGGACCCTTACAGAGAACAGAGATTGGAGACTGCAGTACAGAAAGACTGTTGTAGAGAACAAGGTTGGAGACTGGGGTTTAGAGGTACCAATGCAAAGAGCAGAGGTTGGAGACTGGGGTGCAGAAGGAATGTTACAGAGAGCACAGGTTGGAGACTGAGATGTAGAAAGAGTGTTACAGAGAGCAGAGTTTGGAGACTGAGGTGCAGAAGTACTATTACAGAAAGCAGACGTTGGAAATTGGGGTGTAGAAGGAACGTTACAGAAAGCAGAGGATGGAGACTGCGGTACAGAAGGACTGTTACACAGAGCAGATCTCGGAGACTGGGGAGCAGAAGGACTGTTGCAGAGGACAGAATTTGAAGAGTGGGGTGGAGAAGGAATGTTACAGAGAGCAGAGTTTAGAAACTAAAGTGAGGAAGGATCTTACAGAGAGCAGAGGTTGGAGACTGTGGTGAAGAAGGACTGTTGCACAGAGCAGATGTTAGAGACTGGGTTGGAAAAGAATTGTTGCAGAGAGAAGAGGTTGGAGACTGGGGTGCATAAGAATCTTAAACAGAGCAGAGGGTGGTGACTAGGGTGCAGGACTCTTGCCGAGAGCAGAGGTTGAAGACTGGGGTGTAGAAAAATCATTGCAGAGAGAAGAGGTTGGAGATTGGGGTTCTGAAGGCCTGTTACAGAGAGCAGAAGTTCGAGACTGGGTTGTCAAATTCCTGTTACAGAGAGCAGAGTTTGAAAACTATTCTGCAGAAAAACTTTTACAGAGAGCAGAGTTTGGAGACTGGGTTTCAGAAGGTCTTAAAGAGAGCAGAGGTAGGAGACTGAGGTGCAGAAGGATCGTTGCAGAGAGCAGAGTTTTTAGACTGAGTCGCTGAAGGACTGTTGCAGAGAGCAGAGGTTGAAGACTGGGGTGAAGAAGGATCGGTGCAGAGAACAGAGATTGGAGACTGGTGTGCAGAAGGACTGTTACAGAGAGCAGAGTGTGGCGACTGGGTCGGAGAAGGATCCTACAGAGAGCAGAGGTTGAAGAATCAGGTGCAGAAAGACTGTTACACAGAGTAGATGTTGAAGACTGAGGTGCAGAAGTAACGTTGCAGAGTCCAGAGTTTGGAGACTGAGGTGCAGAAGGATTGTTACAGAGAGCAGAGGTTGGAGACTGGGGTGCAGAAGAACTGTTGCAGATAGCGGACTTTGGAGACTGGGGTGCAGAAGGACTGTTATAGAGAGCAGAGGTGGGAGACTGGGTTGCAGAAGGACTGATACAGAAAGCAGACATTTGAGTCTGGAGTGCAGAAAGACTGTTACAGAGAGTAGAGGTTGGATTCTGCAGTACAGAAGGATTGTTACAGGGAGCAGAGGTTGGAGACTGGGGTGGAGAAGGAATGTAAAAGAGAGCTGATGTTGGTAACTAGGGTGCCAAAGGACTGTTGGAGAGAGCAGATTTTGAAGACTGGGGTGCAGAAAAACTGTTGCAGAGAGCAAAGTTTGGAGACTGGGGTGAAGAAAGACTGTTACAGAGAGCAGAGGTAGGAGACAGCGGTGCAGAAAGATCTTACAGAGAGCAGAATTAGGAGACTGAGATGCAGAAGGACTGTTGTAGGGATCAGAGGTTGGAGAATGGGGTGCAGTAGCATCATTGCAGAGAGCAGAGGTTAAAAACCGGGGTGCAGAAGGATCGTTGCAGAGAGCAGAAGTTGAAGACTTGCGTGCAGAAGGCCTGCTAAAGAGAGCAGATTTGGAGAGTGGCGTGCAGAAGGCCTGTTACAGAGTGGAGAGGTTGGAGACTTGGGTGCAGAAGGACTGGTACAGAGAGCAGATTTTGAAGAAAGAGTTGCTGAAGAATCTTACAGAGAGCAGAGGTTGGAGACTAAGGTGCAGAAGCACTGTTACAGAAAGCAGAGGTTGGAAATTGGGGTGCAGAAGAACTGTTACAGAGAGCAGAGGTTTGAGACTATGGTATAGAAGGACTGTTACAGAGAGCAGAGGTAGGAGACTTGGGTCAGAAGGACTGTTACAGAAAGCACAGGTTAGAGACTGAGGTGAAGAAGGATAGACACAAAGAGCAGAGGTTGGAGACTGGGGTTCAGAAGGACTGATACAGAAAGCAGAGGTTGAAGACTGGGGTGAAGAAGGACTGTTACAGAGAGCAGAGGTAGGAGACAGTGGTGCAGAAGGATCTTACAGAGAGCAGAATTTGGAGACTGAGGTGCAGAAGGACTGTTGTAGAGATCAGAGGTTGGAGACTGGGGTGCAGTAGAATCATTGCAGAGAGCAGAGGTTAAAGGCTGGGGTGTAGAAGGATCGTTTCAGAGAGCAGAGGTTGGAGACTTGCGTGCAGAAGGCCTGCTTAAGAGAGCAGATTTGGAGACTGGCATGCAGAAGGCCTGTTACAGAGAGGAGAGTTTGGAGACTGGGGTGCAGAAGGATTGGTACAGAGAGCAGATTTTGAAGAAAGAGTTGCTGAAGAATCTTACAGAGAGCAGAGGTTGGAGACTAAGTTGCAGGTGGACTGTTACAGAGAGCAGTGGTTGGAGACTGGGGTGCAGAAAAATCGTGAAGAGGAGAGGTTTCAGACTGAGGTGCAGAAGTACTGTTACAGAGAGCAGAGGTTGGAGATTGAGGTATAGAAGGACTGTTACGGAGAGCATAGTTTAAAGACTGAGGTGCAGAAAGACTGTTACAGAAAGTAGAGGTTGGAAATTGGGGTGCAGAAGAACCATTACAGAGAGCAGAGGATGGAGACTCTGGTATAGAAGGACTGTTACAGAGATCAGAGGTGGGAGACTTGGGTACAGAAAGACTGTTACAGAAAACATAGGTTGGAGACTGAGGTGAAGAAGGATAAACACAGAGAGCAGAGGTTGGAGACTGGGGTTTAGAAGGACTGATACAGAAAGGAGAGGTTGGAGACTGGGGTGCAGAAGGACCGTTACAGAGAGCAGAGTTTGGTGAATGCGGTACAGAAGGACTGTTACAGAGAGCAGATATTGAAGACTGGGGAGCAGAAGGACTGTTGTAGAGGACAGAGTTTGGAGACAGGGGTGCCGCAGGACCCTTGTAGAAAGCAGAGGTTGGCGATTAGGGTGAAGAAAAAATGTTAGAAAAACCAGAGTTCGGAAACTGGAGTGCAGAAAGATCTTAAAGGGAGCAGAGGTTGGAGACTGTGGTGCAGAAGGACTGTTGCAGAGAGCAGACGTTGGAGAATGGGGTCCAGAAAGATCGTTGCAGAGAGCATAGTTTTCAGACTGGGGTGCAGAAGGCTTTTGCAGAGAGCAGAGGTTGGAGACTGAGGTGCAGAAGGACTGTTACAGAGAGCAGATGTTAAAGACTAGGGTTCAGATCGATCTTACAGAGAGCAGATGATGGAGACTGAGGTGCAGAAGGATTGTAACAGACAGCAGAGGTAGGAGACTGGGGTGCAGGAGGTTCGTTTCAGACAGCAGAGTTTTAATACTGTGGTGCAGAAGGACTGTTACAGAGACCAGATGTTGAAGACTCGGGTGTAGAAGGACTGTTGCAGAGAGAAGATGTTGGAGACTGGGGTGTAGAAGGATCATTGCAGAGAGAAGAGGTTGGAGACTGAGGTGCAGAAGGATTGTTACAGACAGCAGAATTTGGAGACTGAAGTGCAGAAGGACTGTTGCAGAGAGCAGAGGTTGGAGACTGGGGTGCAGAAGGACTGTTGCAGAGAGCAGAGGTTGGAGACTAAGGTGCAGAAGAACACTTAGAGTTAGAGACTGGGCTGCAGAAGGACTCATACAGACAGCAGATACTCTAGTATGGGGTGCAGAAAGAACGTTACCGAGAGTAGAGTTTGGAGAATGCAGTACAGAAGGACTGTTGCAGAGAGCAGAATTTAAAGACTGAAGTGCAGAAGGACTGTTGCAGAGAGCAGAGGTTGGAGACTGAGGTGCAGAAGTCCTGTTACATAGAACAGAGTTTAGAGACTGGGGTGCAGAAGGATCGTTGCAAATAGCAGAGCTTGGAGACAGGGGTGCAGAAGGATCTTACAGAGAGCAGAAGTTAGAGACTGAGGTTCAGAAGGACTGTTGCAGAGATTAGAGGTTGGAAACTGGGGTTCAGTAGGATAATTGCAGAGAGCAGAAGGTGGAGATGTGGATGCAGAAAGATCATTGCAGAGAGCGGAGTTTGGAGACTGGCGTGCAGACGGCCTGTTACAGAGAGGAGAGGTTTGAGACTGGGGTGCAGAAGGACTGTTATAGAGACCAGAGTTTGAAGACTGGGTTGCTGAAGGATCTTACAGAGAGCAGAGGTTAGAGACTGATGTGCAGGTGTACTGTTACAGAGAGCAGTGGTTGGAGACTGGGGTGCAGAAGGATCATGCAGAAAGCAGAGGTTTCAGACTGAGGGGCAGAAGGACTGTTACAGGGAGCAGAGGTTTAAGACTGAGTTGTAGAAGGACTGTTACAGACAGCAGAGTTTGGAGACTGAGGTTTAGAAGGACTGTTACAGGAATCAGAGTTTGGAAATTGCCGTGCACAAGGACCGTTAAAGAGAACAGAGTTTGGAGACTGCGGTTTAGGATTGTTACCGAGAGAAGAGGTTGGAGACTGGGATGCAGAAGGACTCATATAGAGAGCACAAGTTGGAGACTGAGGTGCAAAAGGATGGATACAGAGAATAGAAGTTGGAGACTGGGGTTCAGACAGGCTGATACAGAAAGCAGAGTTTGGATACAGGGGTGTAGAAGAACCGAAACAGAGAGCAGAGGTTGGACACTGCTAGTACAGAAGGACTGTTACAGAGAGCAGATCTCGGAGACTGGGAAGGAAAAAGACTATTCCAAAGAGAACAGGTTGGAGAATGAGGTGCAAAAGGACTGTTACAGAGAGCAGAGTTTGGAGACTTGGGTGCAGAAGGACTGTTACAGAGAGTAGAGTTTGGAGACTGGGGTGCAGAAGGACTGTTACAAAGAGCAGAGGTTGGAAAATGAGGTTCAGAATAATCTTACAGAGAGCAGAGTTTGGAGACTTGGGTGCAAAAAGACTGTT
The DNA here is from genome assembly GCF_052094955.1 of Ictidomys tridecemlineatus. Taxonomy (NCBI): domain Eukaryota; kingdom Metazoa; phylum Chordata; class Mammalia; order Rodentia; family Sciuridae; genus Ictidomys; species Ictidomys tridecemlineatus. The sequence continues at coordinate 55,999 of NW_027521057.1, forward strand.
GAAGAGAGCATATATTGGAGACTGGGGTGGAGAAGAATCGTTGCAGAAATAAGAGGTTGGAGATTGGGGTCCAAAAGGCCTGTTACACAGAGCAGAGTTTGGAGACTGTTGTGCAGAAGTACTGTTACAGAGTGCAGAATTTAAAGTCTTGGTTGCAGAAGGATCAAAAAGAGAGCAGAGTTTGGAGACTGAGGTACAGAAGGACTGTTACAGAGAGCAGAGGTAGGAGACTGGGGTGCAGAAGGTTCGTTGCAGAGAGCAGAGTTTTCAGACTGAGGTGCAGAATGACTGTTGCAGAGAGCAGATGTTGGAGAGTGGTGTGCAGAAGGACTGTTGCAGAGAGCAGATGATGATAACTAGGGTCCAGAAGGACTAATGTAGAAAGCAGATGTTGGAGACTGGGGTGCAGAAGTACTGTTGCAGAGAGCAGAGTTTGGAGACTGAGGTGCGGAAGTCCTGTTACAGAGAGCAGAGTTTGGAGACTCGGATTAAGAAGGACAGTTTCAGAGAGCAGAGGTTAAATAAAGGGGTGCAGAAGGATCTAACAGAGAGCAGAATTTGGAGACTGAGTTACAGAAGGACTGTTGCAGAGATCAGAGGTTGGAGACTGAGGTGCAGAAAGACTCTTACAGAGAGCAGAGGTTGGAAACTGGCATGCAGAAGGACTGATACAGAAAGCAGCTATTGGAGTCTGGGGTGCAGAAAGACCATTACAGAGAGCACAGGTTGCATAGTGCAGTACAGGAGGACTTTTACAGGGAGCAGTGGTTTAAGACTGGGGTGCAGAAGTACTGTAGCAGAGAGCAGATGTTGGTAAGTAGGGTGCAGAAGGACTGTTGTAGAGAGCAGAGTTTGGAGACTGGGATGCAGAATGACTCTTGCGGAGAGCAGAGGTTGGAAACTGGGGTGCAGAAGGACTGTTACAGGGAGCAGAGGTTGGAGACAGGGTTGCAGAAGGATCTTACAGAGAGCAGAATTTGGAGACTGAGGTGCAGAAGGACTGTTGCAGAGATTAGAGGTTGGAGACTTCGGTGCAGTAGGATCATTGCAGAGAGCAAAGGTTGGAGACTGGTGTGCAGAAGAATCATTGCAGAGAGCAGAGGATGGAGAGTGGGGTGCAGAAGGCCTGCTATAGAGAGCAGAGTTTCGAGACTGGAGTGCAGAAGGCCTGTTACAGAGAGGAGAGGTTGGAGAGTGGGGTGCAGAAAAACTGTTACAGAGAGAAGAGTTTGGAGACTGGTTTGCTGAAGGAACTTACAGAGAGCAAATGTAGGAGACTGAGGTGCAGGTGGACTGTTACAGAGAGCAGTGGTTGGAGACTGTAGTGCAAAAGTTTCGTGGAGAGGTTTCAGACTGAGGTGCAGAAGTACTGTTACAGAGAGCAGAGGTTGGAGACTGAGGTGTAGCAGGAATGTTACAGAGAGCAGAGTTTAGAGACTGACGTGCAGAAGGACTGTTACAGAAAGCAGAGGTTGGAAATTGGGGTGCAGAAGGACCGTTCCAGAGAGCAGAGGTTTGAGAATGTGGTATAGAAGGACTGTTACAGAGAGCAGAGGTTGGAGACTGGGGTGCAGAAGGATTGTTACAGAAAGCACATTTTGAAGACTGAGGTGCAGAAGGATAGATACAAAGAGCAGAGGTTGGAGACTGGGGTTCAAAAGGACTGATTCAAAAAGCAGAGGTTGAAACCTGGGTTGCAGAAGGACCGTTACAGAGAGCAGAGGTTGTAAACTGCAGTACATAAGGTCTGTGACAGAGAGCAGATCTCAGAGACTGGGGAGCAGAAGGACTGTTGCAGAGAACAGAGGTTTGAGACTGTGGTGGAGAAGAAATTTTACAGAGAGCAGAGTTTGAAAACTGGAGTGCAAAAAGATCTTACAGAGAGCAGAGGTTGGAGACTGTATTGCAGAAGGACTGTTGAAGAAAGCAGACGTTTGAGCTTTCAGAAGGTTCAGAAGGTTCGTTGCAGAGAGCAGAGTTTGGAGACTGGGGTCCAGAAGGTTCGTTGCAGAGAGCAGAGTTTGGAGACTGGGGTGCAGAAGGACTGTTGCAGAGAGCAGATATTGGAGACTGGAGTGGAGAAGGACTGTTGCAGAGAGCAGATTTTAGAGACTGGGGTGCAGAAGGATTGTTACAGTGAGCAGAGGTTGAAGACTGAGGTGCGGAAGGACTGTTACAGAGAGCAGCGTTTGGAGACTGGGTTGCAGAAGGACTGTTACAGAGAGCAGAGGTTGGAGACTTGGTTGAAGAAAGACTGTTACAGAGAGCAGAGGTTGGAGACTTCCGTTCAGATGGATGTTACAGAGAGCAGAGTTTGCAGACTGGGGTGCAAAAGGAGAGTTGCAGAGAGCAGATGTTGGAGACTTGGGTGGAGAAGTATAATTGCAGAGAGAAGAGGTTAGAAACTGGGGTGCAGAAGGCCTATTACAGAAAGCAGAGGTTGAAGACTGAGGTGCCGAAGGACTGTTTCAGAGATGAGAGGTTGGAGACTGGGGTTTAGTAGGATCATTGCAGAGAGCAGAGGTTGGAGAAAGGCGTGCAGAATGATCGTTGCATAGAGCAGAGTTTGGAGACATTTGTGCAGAAGGCCTGTTACAGAGAGTAGACTTTGGAGATTGGGGTACAGAAGGACTGTTATAGAGAGCAGTGTTTGGAGACTGAGTTGCTGAAGGATCTTACAGAGAGCAGAGGTTGGAGACTGAGCTGCAGGTGGACGGATACAGAGAGCAGTGGTTGGAGACTGGGGTGCTGAAGAATCATGGAGAGCAGAGGTTTCAGACTGAGGTACAGGTCGACTTTTACAGAGAGCAGTGATTGGAGAGTGGGTTGTAGAAGGACTGTTACAGAGAGCAGAGTTCAGAGACTCAGGTGCAGAAAAACTGTTATTACAGGAAGCAGAGTTTGTAAATTAAGGTGCTGAAGGACCGTTACAGAGAGCAGAGTTTGGAGACTGCGGTATAGGACTGTTACCTAGAGCAGTGGTTAGAGACTGAAGTGCAGAAGGACTCTTACATAGAGCATACTTTGGAGACTGAGGTGCAAAAAATAGATACAGAGACCAGATTTTGGAGACTGGGGTGTAATTGGACCTTTACAAAGAGCAGAGACTGCGAAACCGATGGACTGTTAAAGAGAACAGATCTCGAAGACTGGGAGCAGAAGGACTGTTGCAGAGAGCAGAGGTTGAAGACTGGGGTGTAGAAGGAATGTTATGGAGAGCAGAGTTTGGAAACTATAGTGCAGAAGGATCTTATAGAGAGCAGAGGTTGGAGACTGTGGAGCAGAAGGACTGTTGCTGAGAGCAGAGGTTGGAGACTGGGGTCGAGAGTGATCCTTGCAGATAGCGGAGTTTGGAGACTGGGGTGCAGAAGGAGTGTTGCAGAGAGCAGATGTTGATGACTGGGGTGCAGAAGGAATGTTTCTGAGAGCAGATTTTAGAGACTGGGGTGCAGAAGGACTGTTACAGAGAGCAGAGGTTGGAGACTGAGGTGCAGAAGGACTGTTACAGAGAGCAGAGTTTGGAGACTTGGGTGTAGAAGGACTGTTACAGAGAGCATAGGTTGGAGACTGGGGTTCAGATGGATCTTACCGAGAGCAGAGTTTGGAGACTGGGGTTCAAAACGACTGTTGCAGACAGCAGATGTTAGAGACTGGGGTTGAGAAGAATCGTTGCTGAGAGAAAAGATTTTAGACTGGGGTGAATAAAGCCTGTTACAGAGAGCAGAGGTTTGAGACTGGGTTGGAGAAGTCCTGTTACAGAGAGCAGAAGTTGGAGACTGTTTTGCAGAAGGACAGGTACAAAGTGCAGAGTTTAAAGACTGCGTTGCAGAAGGATATTACAGAGAGCAGTGGTTGAAGACTGGGGTGCAGAAGTACTGTAGCAGAGAGCAGATGTTGGTAACTAGTGTGCAGAAGGATTGTTGTAGAGAGCAGAATTTTTAGACTAGGGTGGAAAAGGACTGTTGCAGGGAGCAGAGATTTGAGACTGAGGTTCGGAAGTCCTCTTACAGAGAGCAGAGGTTGAATACAGGGGTGCAGAAGCATCTTACAGAGAGCAGAATTTGGAGACTGAGGTGCAGATGGACTGTTGCAGAGATCAGAAGTTGGAGACTGGGGTGCAGAAGGATCGTTGCAGAGAGCGCATTATGGAGACTAGGGTGCAGAAGGCCTGCTACAGAGAGCAGAGTTGGGAGACTGGCGTCCAGAAGGACTGTTACAGAGAAGAGAGGTTGGAGACTGGGGTGCAGAAGGACGGTTATAGAGAGAAGAGTTTGGAGACTGGGGTGCAGAAGGACTGCTACAGAGAGCAGAGTTGGGAGACTGGCATTCAGAAGGCCTGTTTCAGAGAGGAGAAGTTAGAGACTGGGGTGCAGAAGGACTGTTATAGAGAGCAGAGTTTGGAGACTGCAGTATAGAAAAACTGTTACAGAGAGCAGATTTTGGAGACTGGGGTGTAGAAGGAATGTTACAGAGAGCACAGGTTGGAGACTAAGATAGAGAGAGCAGAGTTTTGTGACTGGTGTTCAGAAGGACTGATGTAGAGAACAGTGTTTGGAGACTAAGGTGCAGAAGAATCGTGCGGAGAGCAGAGGTTTCAGACTGAGGTGCAGAAGGACTGTTACAGAGAGCAGAGGTTGGAGACTGAGTTGTAGAAGGACTGTTAAAGAGAGCAGAGTTTTAAGACTGAGGTGCAGAAGGACTGTTTCAGAAAGAAGTGGTTGAAAATTGGGGTCCAGAAGGATTGTAACAGAGATCAGAGTTTGGAGACTGCGGTATAGAAAAACTGTAACAGAGAGCAGAGGTTGGAGACTGAGGTGCAGAATAATAGATACAGAGAGCAGAGGTTTGAGACTGGGTTTTAGAAGGATCCTACAGAGAGCAGAGGTTGGAGAGTGAAGTGCAGAAGGACTGTTACAGAGAATAGAGGTTGGAGACTGAGGTGCAGAAGGACCATTGCAGAGAACAGAGTTTGGAGACTGAGGTGCAGGATTGTTACAGAGAGCAGAGTTTGGAGACTGGGGGGCAGAAGGACTGTTGCAGAGAGCAAAGGATCGAGACTGGGGTGCAGAAGGACTGTTGCAGAGAGCAGAGAATGGAGACTGGGCTTCAGAAGGAATGTTGAAGAGAGTAGATGTTGGAGACTGAGTTGCAGAAGGACTCTTAGAGAGAGCAGAAGTGCAGAAGGACTGTTGCAGAGAGCATAGCTTGGAGACTGAGGTGCAAAATTTTGTTACATAGAGCAGAGTTTGGACTCTGGGGTGCAGAAGGATCGTTGCAATAAGCACAGTTTTGAGACAGGGTGCAGAAGGATCTTACAGAGAGCAGAAGTTGGAGACAGAGTTGCAAATGGACTGTTGCAGAGATCAGAGGTTAGAGACTGTGGTGCGGTAGGATCATTGCAGAGAGCAGAGCTTGGAGACTGGGGTGCAGAAGGATCGTTGCAGAGAGCAGAGGTTGAAGACTGGGGTGCAGAAGGCCTGCTACAGAGAGGAGAGTTTGGAGACTGGCGTGCAGAAGGCCTGTTACAGAGAGGAGAAAATGGAGACTGGGGTACAGAAGGACTGTTATAGAGAGGAGAGTTACGAGACTGAGTTCCAGAAGGATCTTACAGAGAGCAGAGTTTGGAGAATGAGGAACAGGTGGAATGTTACAGAGAGCAGTGCTTGAAGACTGGGGTGCACAAGGATCCTGCAGAGAGCAGAGGTTGGAAAGTGAAGTGCAGAAGGAGTGTATCAGAGAGTAGAGGTTGGAGACTGAGGTGCAGAATGACCGTTGCAGACAGCAGAGTTTGGAGACTGAGGTGCTGGAGGATTGGTTTAGAGAGCAGAGTTGGAGACTGGGGTGCATAATTACTGTTGCAGAGAGCAGAGGTTGGAGACTGGGGTGCAGAAGGACTGTGGCAGAGAGCAGAGGATGGAGACTGGGCTGCAGAAGGAATGTTGCAGAGAGCAGAGGTTGGAGAGTGAAGTGCAGAAGGACTGTTACAGGGAGTAGAGGTTGGAGACTGAGGTGCAGAAGTATAGTTGCAGAGAACAGAGTTTGGAGTCTGAGATGCAGAAGGATTTTTATAGAGAGCAGAGTTTGGAGACTGGGGTGCAGAACGACTGTTGCAGAGAGCAGAGGTAGGAGACTGACGTGCAGAAGTCTTGTTACATAGAGCAGAGATTGGAGACTGAGGGGCAGAAGGATTGTTACAGAGATCAGAGTTTCGCAGACCTGGGCTCTGCAAACAGGACCTGTCTACAGAGAGAAGACGTTAAA
>NW_027521057.1:62459-135427 GCF_052094955.1 Ictidomys tridecemlineatus
TGCAGAGAACAGAGGTTGGAGACTGGGGTGCAGAAAGACCATTGCAAAGAGCAGAGTTTGGAGACTGAGGTGCAGAAGGATTGTTAGAAAGCAGAGGTAGGATACTGGGGTGCAGAAGGAATGTTGCAGAGTGCAGAGTTTGGAGACTGGAGTGCAGAAAGACTGTTGCATAGAGCAGAGGTTGGAGACTGGGGTGCAGAAGGACGGTTAGAGAGAGCAGAGGGTGAAGCCTGGGGTGCAGAAGGTCTGATAGAGAGCAGAGGTTTGAGACTGAGGTGAAGAAGGATCATTACAGAGAGCAGAGTTTGGAGACTGCGGTAAAGAAGGACTATTATAGAGAGTAGAGCTTGGAGACTGGGGTGTAGAAGGAATGCCACAAAGAGCAGAGTTTGGAAACTGGGGTTCAGAAGGATCTTATAGAGACCAGATGTTGGAGACTGGATTGCAGAAGGACTGTTACAGAGAGCAGACGTTGGAGACTGGGGTGCAGAAGGATCTTTGCAGAGAGTAGATGTTCGAGACTTGAGTTTAGAAGGACTGTTTCAGAGAGCAGATGTTTGAGACTGGGGTGTAGAAGGACTTTTTCAGAGAGCAGAGGTTGGAGACTGATGTGTAGAAGGACTGTTACAGAGAGCAGAGGTTTGAGACTGGAGTGCAGAAGGACCATTGCAGAGAGCAGAGTTAAGAGACTGCGGTACAGAAGGACTGTTTCAGAGAGCAGAGTTTGGAGACTAGGGTGCAGAAGGACTATTGCAAAGAAAAGGTTTTGGAGACTTGGGTGCAGAAGAAATTCTCCAGAGAGCAGAGGTTGGAGACTGAGGTGTAGAATGACTTTTACAGACAGCAGAGGTTGGGGACTGGGGTGCAGAAGGATCTTACAGAGAGCAGAGGTTGGAAACTGGGGTGCAAAGGACTGTTGCAGAGAGCAGAGGTTGGAGACTGAGGTTCAGAGGGTCGTTGCAGAGAGAAGAGGTTTGAGACTGGGGTGCAGCAGGCCTGTTACAGAGAGCAGAGGTTGGAGACTGAGGTGCAGAAGGATAATTTCAGACAGCAGAGTTTGGAGACTGACGTGCATAAGGATCTTTACAGAGAGCAGAGGTTTGAGACTGTGGTGCAGAATGATCGTTACAGATAGCGAAGAATGAAGAAGGGGGTGCAGAAGGACAGTTACAGAGAGGACAGATGGATACTAAGGTGCAGAAGAAATGTTGCAGAGAGCAGAAGGTGGAGACTGCGGTGAAGAAGGACTGTTGCAGAGAGCAGAGTTTGGAGACTGAGGTGCAGAAGGACTGTTACAGAGAGCAGAGGTTGGAGACTGGGGTGCAGAAGAACTGATACAGAAAGCAAAATTTGGAGACTGGGGTGCATAAAGACCGTTACAGAGAACAAAGGTTGGAGACTGCTTTACAGAAGGTCTGTAACTGAGCGTAGATGTTGGAGACTGTTGGGCAGAAGGAATTATGCAGAGAACAAAGGTTGGAGACTGGGGTGCAGAAAGACCATTGCAAAGAGCAGAGTTTGGAGACTGAGGTGAAGAAGGATTGTTAGAAAGCAGAGGTAGGATACTGGTGTGCAGAAGGAATGTTGCAGAGAGCAGAGTTTAGAGATTGGGGTGCAGAAAGACTGTTGCATAGAGCAGAGTTTAGAGATTGGGGTGCAGAAGGACAGTTACAGATAGCAGAGGTTGAAGCCTGGGGTGCAGAAGGTCTTATACAGATAGCAGAGGTTTGAAACTGAGGTCCCGAAGGACTGTTACAGAGATCAGAGTGTGGAGACTGGGGTGCCGAATGACTGTTGCAGAGAGCAGATGTTGGAGACTGAGGTTCAGAAGGATAGTTGCAGAGAGAAAAATTTCGAGACTGCGGTATAGAATGACTGTTACAGAGAGCAAAGGTTGGAGACTTGAGTGCAGAAGGACTGATGCAGAGAACAGGGGTTTGAGACTGGGGTGCAGAAGGCCTGTTACAGATTGCAGAGGTTGGAGAGTGGGGTGCAGAAGGCCTGTTAGTGAGAGCACTGTTTGGAGACTGGGGTGCAGAAGAACTGTTACAGATAGCACAGTTTCGAGACAGGGTTGCAGAAGGATCTTACAGAGAGCATTTTGGAGACTGAGGTTCAGAAGGACTGTTACAGAGAGCAAAGTTTGGAAACTGGGGTGCAGAAGGATTGTTGCAGAGAACAGAGGTTTCAGACTGAGGTGCAGAAAGACTGTAGCAGAGAGCAGATATTGGATCCTAGGGTGCAGAAGGAATGTTTCAGAGAGCAGAGTTTGGAGACTGAGGTGCAGAAGGATCATTGCAGAGAGCACAGGTTGGATACTGGGGTGCAGAAGGCCTGTTACAGAGAGCAGAATTTGGAGACTGGGGTGCAGGAGGACTGGTACAGAGAGCAGAGTTTGAAGAATGGGTTGCAGAAGGATCTTACAGAGAACAGAGTTTGGAGACTGAGATGCAGAAGGACTTTTACAGAGCGTAGAGTTTGAAGACTTAGGAGCAGAAGGACTGTTGTATACAGAAAAGGTTGGAGACTGAGGTCAAGAACGATTGTTACAGAGATCAGTATGTGAAGACTGGGGAGTAGAAGGAGTGTTACAGAGAGCAGAGTTTGGAGATTGGGGTGCAGAAGAACTGTTACCGAGAGCAGGGGTTGGAGCCTGAGGTGCAGAAAAACCGTTGCAGAGAGCAGAGCTTAAAACCTGGAAAGAAAAAGGGTCGTTGCAGAGAGCAGATGTTTGAGACTGGGGTGCAGAAGGACTGTTATAGAGAGCAGAGGTTTGAGACTGATGTGCATAAGGATCCTTTCAGAGAGCAGATGTTGGAGACTCTGGTGCAGAAAAACCGTTACAGATTGCAGAACTTCGAGACTGAGGTGGAGAAGGACTTTTACAGAGAGGAGAGGTTGAAGACTGGGGTTCAAAATAATTCTTACATAGAGCAGATGATGGAGACTGGGTTGCAGAAAAAATTTTACATAGTGCAGAGTTCTAAGATTGGGGTTCAGAAGAACTGTTACAGAGAGCAGAGGTCGGAGACTGGGGTGCAGAAGGCCTGTTACAGGGAACAGAGTTTAGAGACTGAGGTGAAGAAGAATTTTTTACAGAGAGCAGAGTTTGGACACTGTTGTGCAGAAGGACTGTTACAAAGAGCAGATCTTCGAGACTGGGGTGCAGAAGGAATGTTGCAGAGAGCAGAGGTTGGAGACTGTGGTGAAGAAGTATCATTGCAGAGAGCAGAGGTTGCAGACTGAGGTGCAGAATGATCGCTGCAGAGAGCAGAGGTTGGAGACTAGGGTGCAGCAGGGCAGTTGCAGAGAGCACTGGTTGGAGACAGTGGTGCAGAAGAAATGTTGCAGAGAAAAGAGTTTTGAGACTGGGGTGAAGAAGGACTGTAGCAGAGAGCAGAGTTTGGAGACTGGGGTGCAGAAGGACCGATACAAAGAGCAGATGTTAGAGACTGGGATGCAGAAGGACTGTTACAGAGAGCCGACATTGGAGACTGAGGTGCAGAAGGATTGTTACAGAGAGCAGAGGTTGGATACTGGGGTGCAGTAGGACTGTTACAGAGAGCAGAGTTTGGAGAATGGCAGGCAAAAGGATCATACAGAGAGCAAAATCTGGAGACTGGGGTGCAGAAGGACTGTTTCAGAGAGCAGATTTTAGATTCTGTGGTCCAGAAGGATCCTTGCAGAGAGAAGTGGTTTGAGACTGGTGTTCTAAAGGACTGTTACAGAAAGTAGAGTTTGGCAATTGGGGAGCAGATGGACCGTTACAAAGAGAAGAGGTTGGAGACTGCGATACAAAAGGACTGTTACAGGGAGAAGAGATTGGAGACTGGGTAGAAAAAGGATCGTTGCAGAGAGCAGATGTTGGAGACTGGGGTGCAGAAGGACTGTCACAGAAAGCAGAGCTTGCAGATTTAGTTGCACAAGGATCCTTAAAGAGAGCAGAGATTTGAAACTGAGATGCAGAAGGATTGTTGCAGAGAGCAAAGGTTGGAGACTGAGGTGCAGAAGGATCTTTTCAGAGAGCAAATGTAGGAGACTGGGGTCAGATAAACAGTTACAAAGAGCACAGTTTAGAGACTGGGGTGCAGAAAAAAATGTTGCAGAGTGCAGAGGTTGGAGACAGGGGTGCTGAAGGACTGTTGCAAAAAGCAGAGGATGGAGACTGAGGTGCGGAAGGACTGATACAAAAAGCAGACATTGAAGACTGGGGTGCAAAAGTACCGTTACAGAGAGCAGAGGTTGGAGAGTGCGGTACAGAAGGATTTTTAAAGAGAGCAGAGGTTGGAGACTTGGGTGCAGAAGGACTTTTGCAGAGAGCAGAGGATGGAGACTGAGGTGAAGAAGGATCGTTGCAAAGAGAAGATGTTAAAGACTGGGTTGCAGAACGCCTGTTATACAGTGCAGAGTTTGGAGAGTGGGGTGCCAAAGATGTGTTACAGAGAGCAGAGTTTTGATACTGGGATGCAGAAGGATCTTACAGAGAACATTTTGGTGTCTGAGGTTCAGAAGGTCTGTTACAGAGAGCAAAGTTTGAAAACTGGAGTGCAGAAGGATTGTTCCAGAGAGCAGAGTTTTTAGACTGAGGTGCAGAAGAACTGTAGCAGAGAGCAAATATTGGATCCTGGGGTGCAGAATGACTGTTATAGAGAGCAGAGTTTGGAGAATGGGGTGCAGAAGGATTGTTGCAGAAAGCACAGGTTGGAGACTTTGGTGCAGAAGGCCTGTTACAGAGAGCAGAGTTTGAAGACTGGGGTTCAGAAGGCCCGTTACAGAGAGCAGAGTTTGGAGACTGGGGTGCAGAAGGACTGTTACAGAGAGCAGAGTTTGAAGAATGGGTTGCAGAAGGATCTTACAGAGAGCAGAGTTTGGAGACTGAGGTGCAGTAGGACTTTTACAGAGATTAGAGTTTGGAGACTTAGGAGCAGAAGGACTGTTGTAGAGAGCAGAGGTTGGAGACTGAGGTCCAGAAGGATTGTTACAGAGATCAGAGTGTGGAGACTGGGTGCAGAAGGAGTTTACAGAGAGCAGATTTTGAAGACTGGGGTGCAAAAGAACTGTTACCGAGAGCAGAGGTTGGAGACTGTGGTGCAGAAGGACTGTTGCAGAGAGCAGTTTTGAGACTGATGTGCAGAAGGACTGTTACACAGAGCAGAGGTCGGAATCTGGGGTGCAGAATGACCATTGCAGAGAGCAAAAGTTGGAACCTGGGGAGAAGAAGGATCGATGCAGAGAAAAGATGTTGGATACTTGGGTGCAGAAGGACTTTTGCAGAGAGAAAAGGTTGGAGACTGGGGTACAGAAGGACTGTTGCAGAGAGCAGAGGTTGGAGACTGAGGTGCAGAAGGACTGTAGCAGAGAGCAAAGGTTGGAGACTGGGGTGCAGAAGGACTGTTGCAGAGAGCAGAGTTTGGAGACTGGGGTGCAGAAGGACTGTTGCCGGGAGCAGTGTCTGGAGACAGAGGTGCAGAAGGACCATTACAGTTTGCAAAACTTGGAGATTGAGGTGGAGAAGGATCGTTGCATAGAGCATATTTTAAAGATTGAGGTGCAGAAGGATTGCTACAGAGAGCAGAGGTTGAAGACTGGGTTGCAGCAGGACAGTTACAGAGAACACATATTGGAGAATGGGGTGCACAAGAAATATTGCAGAAAGCAGAGGTTGGAGACTGGGGTGCAGAAGGACTGTTGCAGGGAGCAGACGTTGGAGACTCGGATGCAGAAGGATCATTGCAGAGAGAAGAGGTTGGAGACTGGAGTGCAGAAGGCCTGTTTCAGAGAGCAGACTTTGGAGACTGAGTTGCAGAAGTCCTGTTACACAGAGCAGATATTGGAGACTGGGGTGCAGAAGGATTGTTACCGATGGCACAGTTTGGAGACTGGGGTTTAGAAGGATTGTTGCAGAGAGCAGAGCTTTCAGACTGAGGCTTAGAATGACTGTTACAGAGAGCAAAGGTTGGAGTCTGAGGTGCAGAAGGACTGTTTCAGAAAGCAGAGGTTGGCAATTGGGGTGAAGAAGGTTGGAGACTTTGTTACAGAAGGACTTTTACAGAGAGTAGAGTTTGGAGACTGGGATGCAGAAGGACTGTTACAGAGAACAGATGTTGAAGAAAGAGGTGCAGAAGGATTGTTAGAGAGAGAAGAGGTTGGAGACTGAGTTGTAGAAAAACCATTACAGAAAGAAAAGGATGGAGACTGAGGTGCAGAACGACTTTTACAGAGAGCAGAGGTTGTAGACTGAGGTGCAGAAGGGTCGTTGCAGAGAGAAGAGTTTGGACACTGGGGTGCAGAAGGACTGTTACAGAAAGCAGAGGTTGGCAATTGGGGAGTAGATGGACCATTACAAAGCGAAGAGGTTGGAGACTGCGATACAAAAGTAGTTTTACAGAGAGCAGAGTTTGGAGACTGAGTAGAGGAAGGATCATTGCAGAGAGCAGATGTTGGAGACTGGGGTGCAGAAGAACTGTTGCAGAGAGCAGAGGTTGGAGAATGGGGTGCAGAAGAACTTTTGCAGAGAAGAGAGTGTGGAGACTGGGGTGCAGAACAACCGTTGCAGAGAGCAGAGGTTGGAGACTGAGGTGCAGAAGGATTGTTACAGAGAGCAGAGGTTGGAGACTGAGGTGAAGAAGGCCTGTTACAAAGAGCAGAGTTTGGAGACTGGATTGCAGAAGGACTGTTACAGCTAGCACAATTTCGAGACTCGGTTGCAGAAGGATCTTACAGAGAGCATTTTGGAGACTGAGGTTCAGAAGGAATTTTACAGAGAGCAAAGTTTGGAAACTCGGGTGCAGAAGGATTTTTGCAGAGAGCACAGTTTTCAGACTGAGGTGCAGAAAGACTGTTTCAGAGATCAGATGTTGGATCCTGGGGTGCTGAAGGACTGTTACAGAGAGCAGAGTTTGGAGACTGGGGTGCAGAAGGATCGTTGCAGAGAGCACAGGTTGGAGACTGGGGTGCAGATGGCCTGTTAGAGAGAGCAAAGTTTGAAGACTGGGGTCCAGAAGGAATGTTACAGAGAGCAGCATTTGGAAAATGGGTTTCAGAAGGATCTTACAGAGAGCAGAGGTTGGAGACTGAAGTGCAGAAGGACTTTTAAAGAGAGTAGAGTGTGGATCCTGGGGTGCAGAAGGAGTGTTACAGAGACCAGAGTTTGGAGATTGGGGTGCAGAAGAACTGTTACTGAGAGCAGAGGTTGGAGACTGGGGTGGAGAATGACTGTTTCAAAAAGCAGAGTTTGGAAACTGGGGTGTAGAAGGACCGTTGCAGAGAGCAGAGTTTGGATTCTAGGGAAAAGAAGGATCATTGCAGAGAGAAGATGTTGGAGACTGGGGTGCAGAAGGACTATTAAAGAGAGCAGAGGCTAAAGACTGAGGTGCAGAAAGATCATTTCTGAGAGCAGAGATTTGAGACTGGGGTGCAGAAGGAGTGTTACAGATTGCAAAACTTGGAGACTGAGGTGCAGAAGGACTTTTACAGAGAGGAGAGTTTGGAGACTGGGGTGCAAAAGGATTCTTACAGAGAGCAGAGGATGGAGACTGGGGTGCAAAGGATCGTTGCAGAGAGCAGAGGTTGGAGAATGAGGTGCAGAAGGATCGCTACTGAGAGCAGAGTTTGTAGACTGGGGTGCAGCAGGACAGTTACAGAGAGCACAGGTTGGAGACTGGTGTGCAGAAGAAATGTTGCAGAGAGCAGATGTTGGAGAGTGGGGTGCAGAAGTACTTTAGCAGAGAGCAGAGTTTGGAGACTGGGATAAAGAAGGACTTTTGCAGAGAGCAGTTGTTTGAAACTGAGATGCAGAAGGATCGTTGCAAAGAGCAGAGGTTGGATACTGGTGTGTAGAAGGACTGTTGCTTAGAGCAGATGTTGGAGACTGAGGTGCAGAAGGATCATTGCAGAGAGAAGAGGTTGGAGACTGGGGTGAAGAAGGCCTGTTAAAGAGAGCAGAGTTTGGAGACTGGGGTGCAGAAGACCTTTTACACAGAGCAGAGGTTGAAGACTGGTGTTCAGCAGGATTGGTACAGATAGCACATTTTGGAGACTGGGGTGCATACGGATCGCTGCAGAGAGCAGAGGTTTTACACTGAGGCTTAGAAGGACTTTTACAGAGAATAGAGGTTGGAAACTTAGGTGGAGAAGGACTGTTACAGAAAGCAGAGGTTGGCAATTGGGGTGCAGAAGGACCATTATAGAGAGAAGATGTTGAAGACTGGGGTGCAGAAGGCCTGTTAAAGAGAGCAGAGTTTGGAGACTGGGGTGCAGAAGACCTGTTACACAGAGCAGAGTTTGGAGACTGGGGTGCAGAAGGATTGGTACAGATAGCACATTTTGGAGACTGGGGTGCAGAAGGATCGCTGCAGAGAGCAGAGGTTTCAGACTGAGGCTTAGAAGAACTTTTACGGAGAATAAATTTGGAATCTTAGGTGGAGAAGGACTGTTACAGAAAGCAGAGTTTGGCAATTGTGGTGCAGAAGGACCATTATAGAGAGAAGATGTTGGAGACTTTGGTAAAGAAAGACTGTTAGAGAGAGCAGAGTTTGGAGAATTTGGTGCAGAAGGACCATTGTAGAGAGCATATTTTGGAGACTAGGGTGCAGAAGACTTTTACAGAGAGAAGACATTGGAGACTGAAGTGCAGAAGATTGTTAGAGAGAGCAGAGGTTGGAGACGGGGGTTCAGAAGGACCATTAAGAGAGCAAAGGTTGGAGACTGAGGTGCATAATGACTGTTACAGAGAGCAAAGTTTGGAGAACTGGGTGCAGAAGAATCTTACAGAGAGTAGAGGTTGGAGACTGGGGTGCAGAAGGACTGTTGCAGAGAGAAGAGTTTGGAGACTGAGGTGCATAAGAATCATTACAGAGAAAAGATGTTGGAGACTGGAGTGCAAAAGGCCTGTTACAGAGAGCAGACTTTGGAGACTGAGTTGCAAAAGTCCTGTTACAGAGAGCAGATGTTGGATACTTGGGTGCAGAAGGATTGTTACAGATGGCAGAGTTTGGAGACTGGGGTTTAGAAGGATTGTTGCAGAGAGCAGAGGTTTCAGACTGAGGCTTAGAATGACTGTTACAGAGAGCAGAGGTTGGAATCTGAGGTGCAGAAGGACTGTTTCAGAAAGCAGAGGTTGGCAATTGGGGTGCAGAAGGATGGTTATAGAGAGAAGAGGTTGGAGACTGCGGTACAGAAGGACTGTTACAGAGAGTAGAGTTTGGAGACTGGGCTGCAGAAGGACTGTTACAGAGAGCAGACGTTGAAGACAGAGGTGCAGAAGGATTGTTAGAGAGAGCAGAGTTAGGAGACTGGGGTGTAGAAGGACTATTACAGAGAGCAAAGGATGGAGACTGAGGTGCAGAACGACTTTTACAGAGAGCAGAGGTTGTAGACTGAGGTACAGAAGGGTCGTTGCAGAGAGAAGAGTTTGGAGACTGGGGTGCAGAAGGACTGTTACAGAAAGCAGAGGTTGGCAATTGGGGAGCAGATGGACCATTACAAAGAGAAGAGTTTGGAGACTGTGATACAAAAGCACTTTTTAAAAAAGCAGAGTTTGGAGACTGGGTAGAAGAAGAATCGTTGCAGACAGCAGATTTTGGAGACTGGGGTGCAGAAGGACTGTTTCAAAGAGCACAGGTTGGAGACTGGGGTGCAGAAGAAATGTTACAGAGAGCAGAGTTTGGAGACTTGGGTGCAGTAGGATTGATACAGAGAGCGGAAGTTGGAGACTGGGGTTCAGAAGGATCCATGCAGAGAGCAGAGGTTGGAAACAAAGGTGCCGAAAAATCATTACACAAAGCAGAGTTTGGTTACTGGGTGTCAAAGGACTGCTGCAGAGAGCAGAGGTTTGAGACTGAGGTACAAAAGGACTATTACAGAGAGCAGATGTTGGAGACTGAAGTGCAGAAGTACTGTAGCAGAGAGAAGAGTTTGAAGACTGGGGTGCAGAAGGACTGTTGCAGAGAGCAGAGGTTGGAGACTGGGGTGCAGAAGGACTGTTGCAGAGAAGAGAGTGTGGAGACTGGGGTGCAGAACAACCGTTGCAGAGAGCAGAGGTTGGAGACTGAGGTGCAGAAGGATAGTTACAGAGAGCAGAGTTTGGAGACTGGGGTGCAGAAGGACATTTGCAGAGAGCAGACGTTTGAGACTGAGGTGAAGAAGAATTGTTATAGAGAGAAGAGGTTGGAGACGGGGGTGCAGAAGGACTGTTACAGAGAGCAGAGATTGGAGATTGGGGTGCAGAAGGACTGTTAAAGATAGCACAATTTTGAGACTCGGTTGCAGAAGAATCTTACAGAGAGCATTTTGGAGACTGAGGTTCAGAAGGACTTTTACAGAGAGCAAAGTTTGGAAATCGGGTGCAGAAGGATCTTTGCAGAGAGCACATTTTTCAGACTGAGGTGCAGAAGGACTGTTTCATAGAGCAGATGTTTGATCCTGGGGTGCAGAAGGACTGTTACAGAGAGCAGAGTTTGGAGACTGGGGTGAAGAAGAATCGTTGCAGAGAGTACACGTTGGAGACTGGGGTGCAGAAGGCCTGTTAAAGAGAGCAGAGTTTGAACAATGGGGTGCAGAAGGCCTGTTACAGATCAGAATTTGGAGACTGGTGTGCACAAGGACTGTTACAGAGAGCAGCATTTGGACAATGGGTTTGAGAAGGTTCTTACAGAGGGCAGAGGTTGGAGACTGAAGTGAAAAAAAACTTTTCCAGAGAGTAGAGTGTGGAGCCTGGGGTGCAGAAAGAGTGTTACAGAGAGCAGAGTTTGGAGATTGGGGTGCAGAAGAACTGTTACTGAAAGCAGAGGTTGGAGACTGGGGTGCAGAATGACTGTTTTAGAGAGCAGCGCTTGGAAACTGGGGTGTAGAAGGACCGTTGCAGAGAGCAGATGTTGGAGACTGGGGTGCAGAAGGAATATTAAAGAGAGCAGAGGTTGGAGGCTGAGGTGCAGAAAGATCATTTCTGAGAGCAGAGGTTTGAGACTGGCGTGCATAAGGACTGTTACAGATTGCAGAACTTGGAGACTGAGGAGTAGAAGGACTTTTACAGAGAGGAGAGTTTGAGACTGGGGTGAAAAAGGATTCTTAAAGAGAGCAGAGGATGGAGACTGGGGTGCAGAAGGATCGTTGCAGAGAGCAGAGTTTGGAGAATGAGGTGCAGAAGGATCACTACTGAGAGCAGAGTTTGGAGACTGGGGAGCAGCAGGACAGTTACAGAGAGCACAGGTTGGAGACTGGTGTGCAGAAGGAATGTTGCAGAGAGCAAAGTTTGGAGACTGGGGTTCAGAAGTACTGTAGCAGAGACAGATGTTGGAGACTGGGATGCAGAAGGACTGTTGCAGAGAGCAGTTTTTGGAAACTGGGATGCAGAAGGATCGTTGCAGAGAGCAGAGTTTGGAGACTGAGGAGCAGAAGACCTGTTACACAGAGCAGACGTTGAAGACTGGGGTGCAGAAGGATTGATACAGACAGCACATTTTGGAGACTGGGGTGCAGAAGGATCGTTGCAAAGAGCAGAGGTTTCAGACTTAGGCTTAGATGACTGTTACAGAGAATAGAGTTTGGAATTTTTGGTGGAGAAGGACTGTTACAGAAAGCAGAGGTTTCCAACTGGGATGCCGAAGGACAATTATAGAGAAAAGAGTTTGGAGACTGCGGTAAAGAAGAACTGTTAGAGAGAGCAGAGTTTGGAGACTTTGGTGCAAAACGACCGTTGTAGAGAGCACATTTTGGAGACTAGGGTGCAGAAGGACTGTTACAGAAAGCAGACGTTGGAGACTAAAATGCAGAAGATTGTTAGAGAGAGCAGAGTGTTGAGACTGGGGTACAGAATGACCATTAAGAGAGCGAAGGTTGGAGACTGAGGTGCAGAAAGACTTTTACAGAGAGCACAGGTTGGATACTGGGCTGTAGAAGGACTGTTACAAAGAGCAGAGGTTTGAGAAAGGGATGCAAAAGGATCTTACAGAGAGCAGAGTCTGGAGACTGGAGTGCAGAAGGACTGTTGCAGAGAGCAGAGGTTGGAGACTGAGGTTCAGAAGGATCGTTGCAGAGTGAAGAGTTTAAAGACTGGGGTGCAGAAGGACTGTTACAGAGAGCAGAGGTTTGAGATTGGGGTGCAGAAGAATTGTTACAGAGAGCAAAGTTTGGAGACTGGGGTGCAGAAAGCCTGTTACAGAGAGCAGAGAATGGAGACTGAGGTGCAGAAAGAGTGTTAAAGAGAGCAGAATTTGGACACTGAGGTGCAGAAGGATTGGTACAGGGAGAAAAGGTTGGAGACTGAGGTGTAGAAGGACTGTTACAGAGAGCAGAGGTTTGAAACTGTGGTACAGAAGGATCGTTTCTGAGAGCAGAGGTTGGAAACTGAGGTGCAGAAGGATCATTGGAGAGAGCAGAGGTTGGAGACTGAAGTGCAGAAGGACAGTTACACAGAGCACAGTTTGTACACTGGGGTAAGAAAACAGTTACAGAGAGCACAGTTTGGAGAGAGGGGTGCAGAAGAAATGTTGCAGTTAGTAGAGATTGAGACTGCAGTACAGAAGTACTGAAGTACTGTTACAGAGCAGAGGCTGGAGACTGAGGTGCAGAAGGAATGTCACAGAGAGCAGAGTTTGGAAACTGGGGTGCAGAAGGATCTTACAAAGAGCAGAGGCTGGAGACTGGGGTCAGAAAGACTGTTGCAGAGAACAGACGTTGGAGACTGGGGTGCAGAAGGATCGTTGCAGAGAGCAGAGGATGGAGACTGGGGTATAGAAGGACTGTTGCAGAGAGTAGAGGTTGGAATCTGGGGTGCAGAAGGACTGTTACAGATAGCACAGTTTCGAGACTGGGTTGTAGAAGGATCTTACAGAGAGCATTTTGGAGACTGAGGTTCAGAAGTTCTGTTACAGAAAGGTTGGAAACTGGGGTGCAGAAAGATTGTTGCAGAGAGCAGCGTTTTCAGACTGAGGTGCAGAAGGACTGTTGCACATAGCAGATATTGGATCCTGGGGTGCATTAGGATTGTTTAAGAGAGCAGAGAATGAAGACTGGGGTGCAGAAGGATTGATGCAGAGAGCAGAGGTTGGAGACTTGGGTGCAGAAGGCCTGTTAAAGAGAGCAGAGTTATAAGACTGGGGTGCAGAAGGCCTGTTACAGAGAGTAGAGTTTGGATAATTGGTTGCAGAAGGATCTTACAGAGAGCAGAGTTTGGAGACTGACGTGCAGAAGGACTTTTACAGAGAGTAGAGGTTGGAGACTTAGGAGCATAAGGACTGTTGTAGAGAAAAGAAGGTTGGAGACTGAGGTCCAGAATGATTGTTACAGAGATCAGAGGGTGGAGACTGGGGTGCAGAAGAAGTGTTACTGAAAGCGGAGTTTAGAGATTGGGGTGCAGAAAAACTAGTACCGAGAGCAGAGGGTAAAGACTGGGGTGCAGAGGACTGTTGCAGAGAGTAGAGGTTGGAAACTGAGGTGCAGAAAGATCGTTGCAGAGAGTAGAGGTTGGAGATTGGAGTGCAGAAGGCCTGTTACAGAGAGGAGAGTTTGGAAACTGGAGTGCAGAAGGCTTTTTACAGAGAGCAGAGGTTGGAGACTGGGGTGCAGAAGGACTGTTACAGATAGCACAGATTGTTTTGTTGTATTGTTGTATTGTTGCAGAGAAAAGATTTTGGAGACTGAGGTGCAGAATCACTTGCAGAGAGCAGAGTTTTCCGACTTAGGTGCAGAAGGACTGTTGCAGAAAGCAGATGTTTGAGTCTGGGTTGCAGAAGGAGTGTTTCAGAGAGTAGAACTTGGAGAATGGGGTGGAGAAGGATTGTTGCAGGGAGCAGAGGTTGGAGACTGGGGTGCAGAAGGACAGTTACAGAGAGCAGAGGTTGGAGACTGAGTTGCAGAACGACTGATACACAAAGCAGAGTTTGGAGACTGGTGTGAGGAAGGACCATTACAGAGAGCAGAATTTGGAGACTGAGGTATAGAAGGACTGGTACAGAGAGCAGAGGTTGGAGACTGGGGTGCAGAAGTTTTGTTATAGAGACCAGAGGTTGGATACTGCGTTTCAGAAGAACTGTTACAGAGAGCAGATTTTGGAGACTTTGTGCAGAAGGATCTTACAGTGAGTAGAGTTTGGAGACTGAGGTTCAGATGGACTGTTGAAGAGAGCAGAGGTTGAAGACTGAGGTGCAGAATGATCGTTTCAGAGAGAATAGGTTGGAGACTGGGGTGAAGAATGCGTGTTACAGAGAGCAGAGGTTGGAGACTGGGTTGCAGAACGACTGATACACAAAGCAGACTTTGGAGACTGGGGTGCGGAAGGACCAATACAGAGAGCAGAGTTTGGAGACTGAGGTATAGAAGGACTGTTACAGAGAGCAGAGGTTGGAGATTGGGGTGCAGAAGTTTTGTTACAGAGACCAGAGTTTGGATACTGGGTTGCAGAAGAACTGTTACAGAGAGCAGATTTTGGAGACTTGGTGCAGAAGGATCTTACACAGAGCAGAGTTTGGAGACTGAGGTGCAGAAAGACTTCAGCAACCCCACAGACACAGAGCAGAGGTTGGAGACTTAGGTGCAGAATGATCCTTTCAGAGAGAAGAGGTTGGAGACTGGGGTGAAGAAGGCGTGTTACAGAGAGCAGAGGTTGGAGAATGGGGTGCTGAAGGCCTGTTACAGAGATCAGAGGTAGGAGACTGGGGTGCAGAAGGACTGTTACAGATATCTCAGTTTGTAGACTGGTGTGCAGAAGGATATTATAGAGAGCAGAGTTTGGAGACTGAGGTGCAGAAGGACTGTTGCAGAGAGCAGATGTTCGAGAGTTGGGTGCAGAAGGACTCTTTTAGAGAGCAGAACTTGGAGACTGGTGTGCAGAAGGATTCTTGCAGGGAGCAGAGGTTAGAGACTGGGGTGCAGAAGGCTTGTTACAGATATCACAGTTTGGAGACTGGTGTGCAGAACGATATTATAGAGAGCAGACTTTGGAGACTGAGGTGCAGAAGGACTGTTACAGAGAGCAGAGGTTGGAGACTGGGTTGCAGAATGATTGTTGCAGAGAGCAGAGTTTTCAGACTTAGGTGCAGAAGGACTGTTGCAGAGAGCAGATGTTCGAGAGTGGGGTGCAGAAGGACTTATTCAGAGAGCAGAATTTGGAGACTGGGGTGCAGAAGTTTTCGTGAAGGGAGAAGAGGTTGGATACTGGGGTGCAGAAGGCCTGTTACAGATATCTCAGTTTGGAGACTGGTGTGCAGAAAGATATTATAGAGAGCAGAGTTTGGAGACTGAGGTGTAGAAGGACTGTTACAGAGAGCAGAGGTTGGAGACTGGGGTGAAGAATTATTGTTGCAGAGAGCAGAGTTTTCAGACTGAGGTGCAGAAGGAGTGTAGCAGAGAGCAGATGTTCGAGACTGGGGTGCAGAAAGAGTGTTTCAGAGAGCAGAACTTGGAAAATGGGGTGGAGAAGGATTGTTGCAGGTAACAGAGGTTGTAGACTGGGGTTCAGAAGGACTGGTATAGAGAGCAGAGGTTTTAGACTGGGGTGCATTAGGTCTGGTACAGAGAGCAGAGCTTTGACACTGTGGTGCAGAATGATTGCTGATAGCTGGTGAGCCTCCTTCTGGACACCTTTTTTTTCGGCACAGTCCATCAGGCCCTCTCTCCTCACCCTGCTCTCTTTTGGCTCTGTGAGCACCTGTGACTTCCACAGTCACTCTAAGCCATGACTCCCAGGACTATCTCCTGGGAACCTGTCCCGCTGCCTCCTGGAATCTCCTTTGAAAGACCCCGCAGGTACCCAGACTTTAGGCCCCACCTCTTTTCCTCCTTTCCTCTCCCCAGACACGCTCCTTCTCATTTTTTTTATATTTTTATGAGTGATCCCACTGCCA
This sequence comes from Ictidomys tridecemlineatus, assembly GCF_052094955.1. Classification (NCBI taxonomy): domain Eukaryota; kingdom Metazoa; phylum Chordata; class Mammalia; order Rodentia; family Sciuridae; genus Ictidomys; species Ictidomys tridecemlineatus. The sequence continues at coordinate 78,302 of NW_027521057.1, forward strand.
CTCAGCAACCCCACAGACCAGATGCCCTCTTTTTTCCTCGTCACCAGAACTTTAAAGTGCTCCACGCAGGGCTCCTCTTGAGAGCTTTTCCCCAAGCTCCAAATGTCACATCTTCAGTTACCAGATATTTCCTTTTAATTTTGTTTTGACACCTGATTACTCTCTCTGACTACATAAAGTTATTCTAACCAAAGCACATGGACTGTAGAGAGCATTATGGCTTAGAAATAAGGTATCCCCCCACCAAAAGCTCAGGGTCAGCCACAGTAGCAGTGTTCAGAGGTGAAATGATTAGACTGTGAGACTTGTGACCTAATCTGTGGATCCATCCATTTTGTGGGATAATTATCTGAAAGGCCCACTGTACTGAGAGGAGTGTGGGCAAATGCAGTGTGGCCGGGGACATGCTCTGGGGAATCACATCTTGTCCCCTGTGAACTGTCTCCTTCTGTTCCCTCCCTTGCCCCAACCTTCTGGCTGCCATGAGCTAGGGACACTTCCGTTCTTGTTCCCTTCCACCTCGGCGTCCCACCTCATCTCAGGCCTGCAGCAATGGGTCAGCTGGCCCCAGACCAAACCTCCAAGCCAGGAGGCCAGAGTGCATCTCCCCCTCTGGGTTGTTCTGGTCAGGCCTGTGGTAACTGTGGCAACCGTGGACTGACCCAGGGAGTAGGTGTTATGAGTGGATTAGACCCACAACGTTTCCTAAATCCACAGATTCTCTCATTTTCAGAGCTCAAGCCATTTTCTTCTGGATGGCCTGTTTCCAGCCTGCCCTCACCTAGAATGTGGTCTACTAGTGATTATTGAGATTCTCCAGCAGTCCTGGTCCTGCCCATTTGCAAACTACAGCTAGCTCCTAGGAAGCCAGACCCATGGATCTCCTGCTGCCCACTGAGGAGAGAAGCGAGATTTTCTGAGGACCCTGTTAGAAGTCCACTCTTAATTTTTCAAAGACCACACTCAGAGGGCATGTTTCAGGCAGTCCTTCACATGCATCTTTGAGAAATCAGACTCACAATGATTTTTGTGATTCTCTCCCAGGTTCCAATAACCACCGCTCTACTCCCTACTTCTCTGAGATCAACATTTAGCTTCCACATAAAAGTTAAAAACTTCTATTTCTCTTTATGTGTCTGGCTTATTTCACTTAATATAATTTCTCCCATGAGCTAGTTTTAAATAGAAACTGCACAACAAATTCTTTTATGTCAGATTTAAATTTTATTCTGAAGAGATAATTCGAAATGGTCACGTATGTTTATGTAGGAAAATGTTCATTAAAATATTTATAGGACTGGAGATGATGTAAATGTTTAGCCAAAGAAAAGAGATTAAGTTTATTTAAGAGAGATGTAAGTTTATTGATCATCTCAATAGATGCAGAAAAAGCATTTAACAAAATATAGCACCTCTACCTGTCATAACAGTAGAAACACTAGGGACAGAAGGAACTTTGTAAAAGCATTGTAAAAGCTATCTATTCTTAACCCAAGGCAGCATCATTCTAAGTGGAGAAAGGTTGAAAGCATTCACTCTAAAAACCTGAAGCAGACAGGGTGCCTCCTCTTTCACCACTTCTATTCAACTTCATCCTTGAAATTGCCAGAGCCATTGGACAAAAGAAAGAAATTAAAGGTATACAAATAGTTCAAGAAGAATTCAAATCTCACTCTTTGCTGATAGGATCATGTCATCTCCTTAAATTTTTTTATTAGAGCATAATAGTTATACATAGAAGTTGGGTTGATTTAGAAAAGATCCTACGTGCATGGAATCTGATTTACTCCATTCAGTCCCCACCCCCCATCTCCCTCCCCCTCCAGCCCCCATTCTTCTTTCTCTACTAATCTTTCTTTGGGTCATTTATCTGTTAATTTCTGACTGGTGCTTTCTACAAATACATACAGGTGCAGTCCCCTGTGGTAGACTTCCATGGGCACATAACATGATCTGCGTAAAAACCTTTCACATTTCCTCCCTTCCTAAACCTCTCCGCCCTCTCATTCTCCTTCTACTCCACTAATCTTCCCTGTATACTTAAGATAGCCAGTCCAACCCCACTTCATCAACTTCTTTCCTCTATTTTTCTCTGGCCCTGATAATTTCAGCATTGTACAGGAATAGTTAACTTCTGCCTTTCTGAACACAGAGATCAAGATTGATGTAAAATGAGAAAAACTCTACATTGGAAAACACTGAAGGCAACACCGACTGCTTCTGCAGATGATGACTCTGCATTGTAAATTTTTTTCTAACATTTGCAATGAAAATAAACTTCTCCAAAAATCCTATGTTTACATAAAAGGACAACAGGAGACAGAGATTACTGAGACAGTGAGAAATGACTTTACACCATGATGAGGTCGAATGGCTTTCTGTTGGCTTCTAGCAATTCTCTGGTTACTCCCACCCACCATACCCCCTGCAAATGTGTGCAGCTCCATGGGTCTGATTCCCTGAGACTAGTTCGACAGGTTATCAGTCTCCAGGCTCCTTTTCATTCGATATTATTTGCCATGTTGCTGCAGATTAACAAGCCTGTTTGGGGTGCTCTTAGTCCATTTTCATCATGGTCTCTTTTTTCTCTGTTTTGTAGCTATGACAACATTGGAAATGAGCAATTAATCATTTGTCACTGAAATCATCTTCTTGGGATTTTCCAACCACTCCAACCTACAGGGCTGGTTCTTTCTGCTCTTTCTGGTCATTTACCTGACCACTCTCCTGGGGAACATGCTCATAATAGTGGCCACCAGGGTCAGTCCTGCTCTCCACACTCCAATGTACATTTTCCTCAGCAATTTGAGCTTTTTGGACGTCTGCTACACATCCACCACCCTCCCAGTACTGCTGGTGAACTTCTTCTGGGAGAAGAAGGCCATTTCTTATGAGGGCTGCCTTTCCCAGATCTTCTTCTTGGTGACAAGTGCTGGCACAGAAGGCTTCTTACTGGCTGTGTGGCCAGTATGAGTGCTGTGTGGCCACCTGCCGTCCTCCTCAGTACCCAGTCATCATGAGTGTGAAGGTCTGTGTTGGCCTGGTTACCGGGTCCTGGCTGAGTGGGCTGGTGAATTTGGTCACACACATGTTGCTGGCCATCACACTTACTCTGTGTGGGCCCCACCAGATCAACCACTTTCTCTGTGACACCCCATTTCTCCTGAAGCTCTCCTGCTAACACACCTCTGTCAACGAGTCTGCGCTCAACGTTGTCAGAGCCACCATGGGCCTGATCCCCTGCCTCTAAACTGCAGGCTCCTACGCACTCATCATGGCTGCCATCCTGGAGATTCCCTCTGCGTGGACAGAAGGAAGGCTTTCTCCACCTGTGCGTCCCCCCTCACTGTCGTGGTGGTCTTTTATGGAACAGCCAACTTCCACTATGACAGGCACAGAGAAGTCTGTACACGGATACCCTGGTCTCCGTGCTCTTCTGTGTGGTGACCCCTATGTTGAAGCACATCATTCACAGCCTGAGAAGCAACGAGGTCCAGAGTGCCCTGAGAAAGCTGACTGGAAGACAGACTGTATGGTGAGATTAGAACTAGATGATGGTTTCATTCTAGGAAATGTCTTAGTTGTAGAAATATGTGAACTCTTCAGCAGCAATTACAAGAGCGCTCTCTCCATACACAGTGTCTCATGACCACTGTTGTGCCCCTCCAACCAGGGGAAGCACACTGTGCTAAGTATGTGACACATTGTGACCTCACCTGGTTTCTCTAATCCACAGGTATTTCAGAATATTTTTTTTACTTTTCTCTCCAAAATAAGCTTATACCCAAAGCAGTCAATCTCCTTTCCCCCAATATTGCAGTTCTAGCCAACACTAGTGAATGTAAAGTGCTATGTGCAATGTGATTTTGACTTGCATTTTCCTAATGGATCTTGATTCTAAGTTTTAAATAAACACCATTTTTGTGTTTCTTCTTCACATGTGGAAAGACCCATGTATACACTCGAGTTTCTGTGGATATTTTTAATGAAGTAATGCCATATACACCTTTTGGATCTGACTCCTTTCACTTAGGATGTTTGCAATTTTCAGTTATATTGTAGCTTGTATTAGTATTTTAGTTTATTCCTCCTTATTGTGACTTGTTTTCATCTTATGAAAATGCCACGTTTCTTTGTTCATTTCCCACTGGATAGTAATTTTTACTTTGTGTCTGTGTGGGTGTCGTACTGCAGATTGAACCTGGAGCCTCCTGCACACTAAACAATTTTCTACCACTAAGCCAAAGACCAACCCTTTTAAAATTTTTGTTTTGAGACAGGGTCTTGCAAATTTGCCCAGGTTTTCCCTGAATTTGTGATCCTCCTGCCTATGCTTCTTGAGTAGCTATATTAAAGACATGCCTGGTCATTTTCACTTTTTGACTAATGTGAATAAGATTCATATATATAATATGAACATTATATATAATATGAACATTATATGAACATTCATGTACAAATCATTGGTGGACAACTTTTTTATTTATCTTGAGTTTGTAAGTAGAAGTGGAAGAGGTGGATCGTTAACTCCATATTTAACTTTCTGAAAAAGTTCCAGATAATTTTCAGACCAGTGGAACCAGCTTACCTTATTATTAATAGTGGTGAATAAAGCTTCTGATTTCCTCACTCCCTTAACAACACATCATTATCATTCCTTTTATTGAGAGGACCCTGGAATGTGTTAAGTGCTTCCTCAAATGTGCTTTAGCTTTGTTTTTCCCTGATGGCTAATCATTCTAAGATCTTTTAGGAGTACTGTTAATGTGTCTCTCCTAAGCATGAGGAAAACCCCATTGTATTATGGGAAATTTTACGTTTTAGAGACTTACCTCTTTATCTAATACTTTTATTTTTACTTTGATCAGTAAAATAATACAAGACTTTCAAGCTTGTTTTTTTTTTCTCCATCTGTGCCCGAAAGAGCTGTTTGATGACTCTTTTTTTTCTCCTACTTCTAAACTCCATAGCAAACAATTTCTTCACCAGGTCATGAGCATCAGCAGGATAATAAAATTAAGGGGCACGAAGTCATACAAGGTTTGGTAAGGGATCAGCTTTTAGCAGGAGCTGATCAGCTGAAGATAGTGGGGATGCTTTTAATATTGTGGCTTCTGATATCTGTCCATCTGGAAAAGTATATAAAATGAAGAAAAAACTTCATATGCCGTGCGAAATCAATCCCAATAAGTGTACACCCACCCTGACCCCTACTCTCCCTAGTGGGAAGGGAAGGCAGTCTTGAGGTTTCAGCCACCCACAACTTCTTAGCAGAAATCTCACTCTGAACTTCGCTCACCCACATCCCAGAAAAGAGAGGACGCTGATCTTCTCGCTGCATGCTGGGAACAGGTGATTGCCAAGATATTAATGAATCCAACAGCGAATTAACTGCTCTCCATTGTTGCAGTTGAACTCAAGCCGTTGCCCTTGAGTTGTGTTTGCACACTGAGGAGTCCCAGAGCAGCTGCAGAGGAAAGGCTCGATGCATATTCTCAACAGGTCAGCCCCAGACCTGTATAAATGTCCATCACAGGAAAATGAATTGTGAGAGATCAGAGGATTTCGACTCCTTCATGAGGCCACAGATATGCGACAGGCAACTTTCAGAATAACAGGTCCATTTTGTGGTGAATGGAGACAAACAGCCACTTTTACCAAGAGCTTTTTTGCAGCCCAGGTGCTAGTATGGAGAGCAGCAAGGGCCACACCAAAACTAGAAAGCTACGCCTCTCTGTGAGAGTTGCTTGTAAGTAGTTTATTTACCATCACAATTTTCAAAAACACTATCCCAGAATCAGGATATACCTACACCTAAAAAACATATTACAGAATATTGTACATATTTTCATTACCATTTTGATGGCACTTATGTAATGACCTATCATAGCACCTTTTCTATGTGTGTCTAAGTTTCCACAATACTACTTGTATTGCCAGAGTAGAAATAACTTCAGAGGTTATCACAAAACCTGAGGGATTTAGCATGATGCCTCCAGTACTGGAAGAAAACCCAAAACATAACCAGAAACCCTGAAATGCCAAAATTCCTTAAGTGAGATGATGTGTGTGGAAAATTACTTATGATAAACAATAGATAATGCTAAGTGATAATCCTCTGCTTTTGATGAGCAGGACAAAAAGGAATAATTTTTAGGGAGAAAGTATAGGGACACATTCCCATTATGATACAATATAGCATAATAATAGACCTACCAAAATATCTGTTCAAATAAAAATCAATATTTTAGAAGAAGGTATGTTTAGAAACGTATTCACTCACTAACTAGGGGTTTTCATCTTTATCTTACAACACATGGATTCTTGAGGAGGGGAGTTGCAAGCAATTTATTAACTGTAATAAATCCCTGAAGCTTGTGAGTAATCTACTTCATACACAACCCCCCTTTTTTAGAAATATTATATTTTGGGGTCACTCATAAGTGACTTCATTCTCGGTCACCTGACTTTGAGATGACTGATTGGGAAAGAAAGATGCAGAGCTGCTTGTTCTGTGGGAACTGAGCCGATGGTCTCCATAAGGGATATGTTTAGCAGACAAGAGACACTGAGTTCCTCAGAAGCCGCTGGGCTATGCTGCCTCACTTATGCCCACAGAGGCTTTATTTTTCTCAGCAAGATATCTGCACCAGAACCACTGAACAGAAATGTCCTCTCGCCTCTGTCAAGTCTCTGTTAGATCCTTTAGGTCCCACACAGTACCATCTTTAAAGAATCTTTTAAAAACTCTGCTCCATGAATGTACTTGACAGACCTTCTTCATTCTTCAAACCTTTACTGAGTGCACATTTAAACAAGATGTTTCCCTAGTGTTTAGTACACAATTGAGAGGCCCAACTAGGACCTAGAGGAGCGCATATTCAAGATGAAATGAGGGGCTTTGACAAGTATTAAGTGCTCCATTCCCAGGGCTGCCCAAGCAAACACTAAGGGAAAATAATGATAATTTGTAGATTACATAGAATTGTTACCAAGTTTCCTGCACATATTGAGTTCATCTTCCCATTAGATTGTAAGTTGGTTGAAGGACAGTGTGAGAGACCAGCTCCAACAGGGGGTCTCAGGAGACGAATGGATGGTGAGGAGTCGGCGAAAGAGGGGGTGGAGAAACAACACAGACACCAAAGTGAAAGTGTTGATCCCAATCTTTACTTGTGAAGTTGATCATATATACTTTTCATTTTGGCAGGCTTACAGTACTTTGTGGTTACAAAACAGGAATCATTATTCAAACAAAAGTAAATATTACGTAGCTACAATTAGAATAGAAGAATGGATCTTGGCTTATGCATAAGCAAGCATTTGTACTTTCAGTTCGAGTTTTGCTTTGAGCTGTTTCTTCTTAGTTAACTTTTAATAATAGTTACAAATGTCCAAAACTATTGGCCTATACCTTCACTATTCTTTCTTGACTTACTGACTGGAACCGGTGCCATGGATATGGCAATAGTTTATTAGTTATTACTTGTAACCAAACAAAAGTAAGAGCACAAACCATTGTGCACAGGAACAAGAACAAGTTGCCCAGTACTAAGCACTAATCTATCTTCTTAACATTAATTTTCCTTCTCCAGATTTTAATTTAATTTCTCAAAAACTTCCTTGACAGGAATACAGGGAGGTTTTCTTTAGAAATTAAAAATTTACACTCCACAGCTAAATCATTGCATTCAGAGCAAACAGATCTATGCTTTAGAAGTAGTTGCATTAATTGGGAAAGTCATGATTTTTCCTTTATACTTAATGGTCATATGAGAAATCAAAACTATACTTATTAATGGAATACCAAACAAATAAGCCCATTGCCAGACACATACTGCACTCCTCCAGAGGATGGACGCCTTGTGCCATCCACCTCAGTAGGGCCTTGCCATTGCCTGAGTCAGGGGAGGGGCGCAGCAGGACAGGGATCAGATCTTATTCTCTTTGGGTTTCTTAGTAGATCTGGCTTAGGACTAAATTAGACCCTGTATAAGAACAAAATTGGTTTGAATTGAAACTAACCACTACAAAAAAAAAAAAAAGAAATTTTAAAATCCTAAATGAAAAAGAGAATTTCTTTATTTTGAAAAATTTTATAACTAGAAGGCTCTGACATATCGTAAGAGGTAATAATTTGTCTTCCCTTTCCCCTTTATGCTAGAAGAAGCACAGGTGAAATAAAAAGAACTGAAAGAGCTGGCACAGTGGTGCACGCCTGTAACCCAGCTGCTCAGGAGGCTGAGGCAAGAGGATACTGATTTCAAAGACAGCCTCAGCAAAAACAAGGCACCAAGAAACTCAGTGAGACCCTGTCTCTAAATAAAATATAAAATAGGGCTGGGAATGTGGCTCAGTGGTCAAGCCCCTGAGTTCAATCTCCGGTAACTGCCCCCCTACACCCCGGCCCCAAAAAAACAGAACTGAAAGAGATGTTAAATGCTTAATTGAGTCCTGAATCTCCAATACAGGAGGGAGGCTTTTTCCTGGTGAATTTGTTAAGATTTTAAACCTACCAGTTAGTGGTAATGGCATCCCTGCATGTTAGGTGAAAGAGCCCAGCCTCCCCCAAAGTGTGTCCTTGAACCAGCATCACTGGGAACACTTAGAACTCACTGACTGAGGCTAACTGTTCTGCACAATGACCTCTGTTCTTTCCCTGGGCTCCAAGCACCCACACCACATTGGAGGATATGAGGACAACTATGGGCTAGGCCAGATAGCTCATAGATTTCACAGTAATAAATTCACATTGCCACAAGCACCTGAAATCATTCAGATATTTTTCTGAATAAATTTACCTTTTACTGTGTGTGTATGTCTGTTTGTGTGTGTGTGTGTGTGTGTGTGTGTGTGTTTTAAGCAATTTACTGGGCAACATGAAATTTGGATTTAAAAATTTTAATCATTGCTTGTGCTATTGAGATCAAATAGGAATCATTGTTTTCCTGATGTGCATGAGGGTTTTCATGATCACACCATTCTTCCTCGTTTTGGTCATGCCCATTTTTTATTTTTTTTTTCATTTGAGGAAATGAATCCCTAAGGTTAGTTAGCAAAACATTTCATTTATTGCCAAAGCAAAAAAAAAAGTTTTTCTTTTAAGACTCTATACTTATTTATTTTATTTTGTTTATATTTAGATTTTAAAATTAGTTGTGCTTAACTGAAGCACCGACTTTCTATTGATTTAAATACTTTAAGCTTCTTAAGGCCCTGAGATTTAGAATTTTAATGAAAGCTGTGTTGGCCTATTAATCATGTGCAATGAATTATTAGAACCAAAGACAAGAATGTCTGGGCATTGAAGATAATAAGACAGTTTACTAATATATGGTATTATCATCAGGTAACAAAGTATCACTACAAATAATAGTTATTACATGATAAATTTTCTGAGTCAATTTCTTTTTTTTAATTCATAATTGTTAATACATATTAAATTTACAAATTAATGTATATTATGCAAATTAAAGGGATTCATTGATGTTTCTCTACTTGCATTAATATATTGTGCATTAATTTCAATTCTTTTTTCTGTAAAATGGGGATAATAGGTTATCTTATAGGTTGTTGTGTAAACCAAATAAGTTAATGCATGTAAAAGTCTTATAGGCATTTAATAAGTGTTAGGTATTTTTATCTAATGTGTGTCTCTATTCGTTACTCAATTTGAAAAATCCTGATGGATTCAGGTATGTAAAAATTCATCTTTTCAAAAAAATTCACTGAGTTTTGATAGAATGGATTATCCAAAATTCAATCTAATTTTTACAGAAAACATGCCACTTCTAAACTACATTAAACAAGGTTTTTAAAGTCAGGCATTTATGTGTATTGAAGCAATCTAGGTAGACTCACACTCAAATTATTTTTGTATGAAATATTACCTAGATGATTATGATGATTATGTTTATTATTATTGCAGAGCAGAGGGTTTACTATTAAGTTGATCTAATTCCTATGCTGCATTATATAAATTCTAAGGAGCAAGTACATATTGTTTCACAAAGTGTCATTCATGAATTATGATTGTTAATAATGGATTCTAATGGTGACCATGATGATGATTCAATATAATGCCCTACATTAATAAAGAGCATAGAGGATAAGAAAAATTGTTTGGGTATCATCCTTCACCCTACCCCACACCCGTGACCTACAAGAAATTAGCCAGTAAAACCAAAGAAAAACTTATATGTAGATAAAATTATATAAACATACATTGGGAGGTTTTTTTAATGCCCCATGAAATTGTCCCTCCTGAACTGACCTTTATATTTAAGATCTTTACAATAGCAGTATGCACAACTTCAGAGATTGTATTTTTAAATCCCTGAACATTTACGTTTAGTTTTCCCTTTTACACATCCACAGACCATGTACCATTTTCCCATAGTAAAATCTGCTGGAACTGCCTTCTATGTGGAATTTTTTTTTCTGAAAAAATCTAGATATCTACCTATAAAAGAGATTGTCATATTGATCTTTTTGATACGGGGAGTTAAAAGAAAGTACATGTCACTGATTTCTAAATGACTTGAAGTTCATCTTGGTAGTTGATAGAGAAAACAGAGAATGTAAGAAATGTCAAGTACATGTAGCTTCCAGCTCCATTTCTAAGTTGATTTATTGTAAATCAATGCTAATAAGGTAACCTCTTGTTTAGGGAAATAATTTAGAGAAAGCAATACCTACAACTGAACTAGATAGTGTGGTGTTTTCTGTCATTTCTGGATAAACTTTTACTACAATTTTCGTGAACATCAAGTATCACAAGAATCCCTACTATCTCTATTTCCTTCTCTACTTTCTCTATTCTCCTGGGGGATTTCATATTCACCCTTTGCTGTAACAGTTGCCTTCAAGACAATGACTCCCAAATCCACACCTGCAGTTCTAGGCTTTCTGTGAAGGGCATTTCCACGTGATTATCCCACAGATAACTCACATTCAACATTACTCAAATCAAATCCACCAAAGCCTCCTCTACATCTGCTATTCCTCACATATTCCTGTTTTCCTGAGTGATCCCAACAGCTAGCCAGCCTGCCCAAACTGATTTGTTGTCTTTACCATGTCCACTTCAACTAGGACTTTAAAGTTCTCCATATCCTTCTCCATGAGGGCTTCAGAGATTTTCTCCCACCTTCAACACAGCACGTCTTCAGATACAGACCACTTCATTTTGATCTTGTTTTAGCACTCAGATCACTCTTTTGAACTAAATAGGTGTGTCTAAAACCTGGGGAACCAGGTTTCACAGTTATCGATCCCTGCTCCTTGGACTCACACGCAGAATTCCATGAGTGGGTCTATCTGCGTGTTCTAGACCTAGAGATCTGATGATTTTCTAAAACCCAGTCTATCTCCCTCCAGATGTCCCTATTTTCAATCTACACTCACCTGAAAAATATTTATGGTCCTCTATTGTTGATACTCTGCAATCATTGATGTCCATGCTCATACCCAAGCCTGGATTCCAGAGACACACCTGGGCTCTCTCACCCATTGCATGGTGGGGGTTGGGACGTTTTCCAAGGTTTCTATTGCCAAGTACCTTTCTTAGAAATCAGGCCTGACACAACTTCACAGAGCCTAATCCCGACCCCATAGGCTGATACCCTGCCACCTCTCCTGGAGTAGCAGGCTCCTCAGAATGACCAAGGGCTTAGCAGCATCCACTGGTACTATCCCACCAGCCCCTTGAAGCCTAGCTGGAGTCTCCATAGAAACAGGGTACATCTCTATGTAAATGGGCTCCCTTCTCCCGCCCCAGTGTGATGTAGCTCTCAGAGAAGCTCAATAGTGAGGATCTTTCCATTTATAGTAATTAGGATAACCAAGTGTTCAGAGCTTGCTGAGCCTTAGATGGAAGATTCCTGCTATATTCTTTGAGATTTCTGCCATCAATGTTGCCTGAGATGCCAACTTTCCATCCCACTAACTATAAGACAGTGTTCTCAGTCAAGACCAATCCCACAACCAATAACACACACACACACAAAAAAAAAAACACACACACACACACATGCACACGCCCACCATTATGGTAAGCAAGGCTTTGTATCTGTGATACAGACCGAATGCACCCACCAATCATATTCACTGCTTCAAACAGATCGTGATCAGGAAACAACTGATGTCACTTGTAAAATGTGATATGTCCTGTTCTATCACTGTGGTAAAAAAGAAGTAGAGAAATGCAAAAAAATGGGAGAAAATACTTAACCTCTTAGAGACCTATAAAAATATTTAGATGTAGTTCCAACCAATCCTGAGTTAAAAATCATCTTGAAAAAATGCTTTCACTTCTATTTATCAATTTACTTACTTACTTACTTTCTTACTTACTTACTTACTGCAGTACTGGGGATTGAACCCAGTGGCACTCTACCATGAAGCTATATTTCCAGCCCTTTCAATTATTTGGGGCAGGGGCCTTGCAGAGTTACAAATTTATGATCCTCCTGCCTTAGTCTCCCAAGTACCTGGGATTACAGGCAGGTACCGCACGTCCCCAATAATTACTTATTTTTAAAATAAGGCTATTTTTAAAAATTGAACTATAATTTTTACTCAAAGAATGCACAGATCTAAAGTGTACAGGTTTATAATATTTTACATATATATGAACTACCAAAAATCAGGATATAAAACATTTCCATCACTTTAGAAAATTCCTTCATGATTCAACTGATATCACCCCTGAGCTCCAAAACAAAAGACCACCATTATTACTTGACCATTATAGCTGTTTTGCTAATTTTTGAAGTTTATTTAAAGGAAACATACAGTATCTATTTTGTATCTGGCTTCTTTCACCCAGAAAATTTTTTTTAGTTTTGTCAATGTTATTAATGTTTCAGTATTTGTGTTTCTAAAGTAACTGCATTATTCCACTGCATGATAAACCGTTATTTGTCTTCTGTCCTTCTGCTGAAGGCATAACATTTGTTTGAGTTATTATGAATTTTTACACAAGAATTTTTGTGAACTGCGCATTAATTTCCTTGGAAATATTCTAGGAATGAGATTGTTTTGAATAGAATAACTACATATTTAACTAAATTAGAAATTACTAAATATTTTTGAAAAGTAAGTGTATAGACTTCAAATTTCACCTTGAGTATCTATCGAAATAGCTAAAAAGCATGTTGTTTTCATCATTATAATAACCAAAAAGAGCAGAAGAAAATGCAAATTAATGACTTTCCTTGACTTTATTAGGAATGAAGATTATAAGGCAAACAACTAACCAAAGTCTGGGGAGAGATAAGCAACAAAAATAATCCAGGAATTTTTTTAACTATGGGAGAACACACTAGATACATAGGAGTTTATTTATAAAAAAAACTCAAGTAAAAAATAGTTAATGAATTGCAAAGGCTAAGTATAGACTGGTTTAAGAGTATAAAGACCCAGAGGGCTATAGACATAAGATGTTTGTATTTTTTCTTTTTCTCCATGGATTCCACCAAAGGCTCCCAGGAAGATAGGAAAGTATTCTGAGAAAGTGTCTTTAATGGTATCATTTCTTGGATAGGTGGAGGGACAAAGAGCAGCAACAGCAGCCAAAACTTTTCCCAGACCAATTTCCTGATTTTTTGCATAGAACAAAAGCTGTAATCTTCAGGGGCAAGAGTAACAGAAACTGTTACATTATGACATTCAACGGAAAACCTTTGCAGCTATGGAAAGGAACAGGCCGAAATGTCTAACGTCGGGAGGAATAAGAATTAGGCTCAGCCATATTGGTAGAACGTGGGTCACTGTGAAGGCCATATCCCTGTGACTGAGTTTACAGTACCTAAGGCAGGGCTTCCTGGAAACATCAGAAATCCCTTCTCTGTTTCCCACTAGTCCACTAACATGCATTGACTGAAAATAACAGTAGAATACAGCTGAGAATTCTTCAAGAAATAGATTATCTCTGGAGAACAGCGAAAATAGAATACACAAAAGAAAGCAGGGAACAATATTAACAAACTGAACTCAGCCATATAGAATAAGGATAACATTACAGTCAATTGAGATCAATCCCAGAATGCAAGGCTGGTTCAATATTCAAAAATTCAATCAACCGAATTTCTATAGTAACAGACTAAATAAGAAAAAAATATGTATCATTTCAATAGATGCAGAGAAAATAAGAAAATTCAATATCTATTTATGATAAAAAGTATAACTAAATGAAACTAGGTGCAAAGTCCAGTGGTAGAGTGTATGCTTAGTATGCATAAGGCTCTGAATTCAAAACACAGCACACATACACCAAAAAAAATACTAGTAAAAAATGGATAGACATTTTCTAACTTGATAAAAGGCATTGAGTAAATGTAATGTGCCAGACACATAGCTTATATTATCTCAAAACTTTTTTCAGCAGTTTTGAAATAGACATCATTAATATTCTAAGCAAGGAACAAACTGAGGAATAGAGATGAGCTGACTTTTTTAGAAACAACATCTAGTAAACAACAGATGGATTTCAATCCACATCTATCTGGACCAAGAGCCTACTGTTTTACTATAATATTTTTCATTTAAGATTAAAAAAGAAACAGAAATTTTAGTTGAAAACAATGGATCACGGATTAGCATGGGTAACATGATAGAAAATCAGTAATTGTATCAATCATTTTTTTTTTCAGGAAATGTAATGTTTCGTGAGGTAAATCTTATAATACAAAAGAAGAAAAATACCTAAGTATATATCATTTGTCAAAATTTCTTGTATCTTATAAAACTTAAAAAAATAAAAGTTTCTACTGAAAAAAATAGATCAATGTATTTAGAAGCAGGTTACTTATAATTTTACTTTTAAGAAATAATCAGAGATGATCACAGATACATATGTATGAAAGCTTCTATTCCAATATTTATGATAGTAAATGGAATGGAAGGTTTCTATGTTCAATAAAAAGGGAGATATTAACTTAATTTCATGTTAGGAAATCAAGATTACAAGGCAAACAACTAAATAGAGTACAACAATATTGGGAAATTTTGCTTTGGATATTTTAAAGATAGATAGAGGTAGAATGAGATGAATGCAAAGAGAGCTTCGATTTTTCGCCTGTTCTATTCTTCTGAATAACTTTCTGCATTTTCTTCATTTTTCCACAATGAAAACTTATTACTTGAAATAACAGACATACAAAAAAAATTCATCACAGTGAAGAACAGTGTTAGGAGGGAGATACTGCAGATTCAATGAGACACAGGGGTTGATAGCTGGTTGTGCATTTTGACCAAGTCTCCATTTATTCTTACAAAAGAGCACCTATGCAAAAGTCTGTGAGAAGTTATGCTCTCTCTAAAGTCACTCCTATATGTCTCTTTCCAGAGTCCAGGCATCTCTGTATACAATATTATTTGCCATGTGGCTGCAGATTAACAAGCCTGTTTGGGGTGCTCTCAGTCCATTCTCGTCATGGTCCCTTTTTCTCTGTTTTGAAGCTATGATAATTGGAAATGAGCAATCAATCATTTGTCACTGATTTCATAATCTTGGGATATTCCAACCACTCCAACCTACAGGTCTGGTTTTTCTGCTCTTTCTGGTCATTTACCTGACCACTCTCCTGGGAAACATGCTCATAATAGTGGCCACCAGGGTCAGTCCTGCTCTCCACACTCCAATGTACTTTTTCCTCAGCAATTTGAGCTTCTTGGACGTTTGCTAAACATCCACCACCCTCCCAGTACTGCTGGTGAACTTCTTCTGGGAGAAGAAGGCCATTTCTTATGAGGGCTGCCTTTCCCAGATCTTCTTCTTGGTGACAAGTGCTGGCACAGAAGGCTTCTTACTGGCTGTGTGGCCAGTATGAGTGCTGTGTGGCCACCTGCCATTCTCCTCAGTACCCAGTCATCATGAGTGTGAAGGTCTGTGTTGGCCTGGTGCCTGGGTCCTGGCTGTGTGGGCTGGTGAATTTGGTCAAAAACACGGAGCTGGCCATCACACTTACTCTGTGTGGGCCCCACCAGCTCAGCCACTTTCTCTGTGACACCCCATTGCTCCTGAAGCTCTCCTGCTAAGACACCTCTGTCAACGAGTCTGCGCTCCACGTGGTCAGTGCCACCATGGGCCTGAGCCCAAGCCTCTTAACTGTAGGCTCCTACGCACTCATCATGGCGGCCATCCTGGGGATTCCCTCTTCCCAGGGCAGGAGGAAGGCCTTCTCCACCTGTGCGTTCCTTCTCACTTTCATGGTGGTCTTCTATGGAACAGCCAACTTTCACTATGACAGGCCCAGAGAATGATGGACACGGACACCCTGGTCTCTGTGCTCTTCTGTGTGGTAAGCCCCCTGTTGAGCCCCATCATTCACAGCCTGAGAAGCAATGAGGTCCAAAGTGCCCTGAGGAAGCTGGCTGGAGGGTGTGCATCCCTTTGCAGAATCAAAGTCTAGACCAATCTTCAAACTGGAGTATACAGTCATCTGAAAAAAGATGCCTCCCAGGGAATGTAGGCACCTGATTAGAGAGTCTGGAGCTTCAACTGCAACTCCCGCTTTTAAAATCTCTGAGACTCCTTTCTCTCCTCTCTTTTCACAAACACACTTTTCCCACTTTCAGGTTCAAGTGTGTCGGACACCTTGTGTGGGTGTTCAGCACCATCTCTGTCCTTCTGTGTTCTCCCCACACCAGAACCAAAAGTACGAGAACCTCGTTTCCCACACTCCCCTTCCTGCAGGCCTCCATTTTAGGAGGTTCTGTTAAGATCAGCCAAACACTAGGCAGAGAGGAAAAAAGGAAAGGAAGAAAGTGGGTTCTTTTGGATCCCATAGCAGCAGCAGCAAACCAGCCGTGTAGAGGCAGGAGCTGTGTGTGCAGGCTCCTAGACAGCTGTTCCTGAATGTGGGTCACAGTATCGTGGAATGAGCATCTCTTTCTAGGGAAGTTAGGGTTTCCATATATGGGGTGGTGTCCATCTGCCCTATTTTCTTTTTTCTTCCAGATCTCCCAACGATTTTATAACTTTTTTCTGTGTCAACTTCCTCTACCCTAAAACATCAAGAGTCGTTCTTCATCTCTACTTGACCACGGTGGCACTGACCACAATAGTGGTTTACATCAGAGATGGTTCTAGATAAAAGATCTGAGGAGGTAGGTTGGATGTCTGACCTGAGGGAATTGAATATGTTGATGATGTCACAGCCCATGGGAAAGGAGACCTGATTATTCCTGGTGTGTAATGACCCAACAGAGTCTTTAAGTTATCGTGGCCTGAAATCAAATGTCTATGGAAAACTGAGCTTTGGAATAACACCATCGAACTTCAGGGTGGGAATGAACATTACAACATGACTACAGACTGCTGTTACTGACTGGAGTGGGAGACTTACAGAAAGAAAATGATAGGTTCAAGCATTATATTCCTCCTTCAAGTCAGGTTCAGATTATGAGAAATATTTTCTCTCTGGAAACTGATA
Organism: Ictidomys tridecemlineatus; assembly: GCF_052094955.1. Taxonomy (NCBI): domain Eukaryota; kingdom Metazoa; phylum Chordata; class Mammalia; order Rodentia; family Sciuridae; genus Ictidomys; species Ictidomys tridecemlineatus. Next base: position 95,740 of record NW_027521057.1, read on the forward strand.
AAGGTTAATATCAGAATAAAACATCCAATTCTCCAAATTGCAGAAGTACAAAGAAAATTATAAATCCACAATTTCTCCAGGTCTCTTTTATGTCATTTAGGACATTAATGGGGGAATGATTGAGACCCTGTTAATTAGAATGGCAAAATACCAGTGAAATTAGACAAATCTCAGAGCCTTGAACCTTGAAATCTCCATTAACCCTCTTTGCACTCAGAAGCAGCCCCTCCTCCCCCAAGGAGACTAGCTTTCCCTAAATTGAAGACCCTATGGTGACTCTACCTGGGAGGTGGTAATTTTTTCTTAAGAGAGAGTGAAAGAGGAGAGGAGAGGAGAGGAGAGGAAAGGGGAGAGAGAGAGAGAGGGAGAGAGAGAGAGAGAGAGAGAGAGAGAGAGAGAGAGAAAATTTTTAATATTCATTTTCTACTTTTTGGCGGACACAACATCTTTGTTGGTATGTGGTGCTGAGGATCGAACCCGGGCCGTATGCGTGCCAGGCAAGCGCACTACTGCTTGAGCCACATCCCCAGCCCAATTGTCTTTAAGATGCTCATCCATCATCCCACATTGTCACCAGACTCTTAATTGGGGTCTGATCCTAGAACGCCTCAGGTAAGAGTATAAAATATAGCCCAGGAGAGTATAAGGGTCACACCAAAATAAAAGGTAAATATTTTACTGTATTTTGTAATTAGGAGCCTTAAGGATATATAAGAGAATTTGTTTGAGTCTTCTAGACCAAAGAAGTCAGGACATATTGCTGGATCATCTTGAATGCAGTCACAGGGACGTAATCACCAGAAATGTTAGGGCCAAAGGTTTTTCTGAGCCACGGGGAGTGGCTATTAGACTCTCTTTGGTTGATGGACTGAAATCTAGACTCAGTGTTTGCTTAAGTTCAATGACCAATATGATCCTGGAATAATGGAGAGGATGGTTATCAGAAATAAATAAGGTGTTGGATGGCGTGTTATGTGACCCCTTCCCTGGCCTCACAGCTGGATCTGGAGGAGGGCCTGGAGCACCAGCCTTCGCCAAGGCCTCGTGGACATGCGTTCAGAAGGCAGCACCAGATCCTTGTGAAACCCGCAGCCGCTGTCCTTGGCAGCCTGGAAAGACATTAACAGATGGCATCGTTGAAACGGGCTCCCTGATTTCAGTGAGAATAAGGGGACCCTGAAGTAGAAGAGGCCATGTGGTGGAGCAGTGATCAGAACATTTGAATCTGTAGAGATTTTAGACAGTGGTAAATGATCGTGGTATTTATAGACGGGAAAAAATGGGCACCCTCGTATAATAGTGCCTATCCCATGTAATGTGAAACTCTTCTTTTCACACTTCATTGGTGCATTGTAGTGGTCCATAATGGTGGGATTTGCTGACACATATTTGAACATGCACACAAAATAACCGTGAACATTGGCCAATATCATTCCATTATTTCCCTTTTCCTCACCTCCTCCGCTGGTGCCTTGACTCTACTGATCTTCCTTCAACTTTCATGATGAGACTCCATTCCCAACTTTCCTTCTTTTTCCCCCTCTAGCTTTAACAGAGGAAAAACATACGGCCCTTAACTTTCTGAGTTGCTTATTGCCCTTAATGTTCTGAATATCCATCCATCTTCCAGCATGAAATAATTTTGTTCTTCTTTATGGCTGAATGAAATTCCAGTGTGCATATACCAGATGTTCTTTATCCATTCGTCCACTGATGTCACCTCGGCTGGTTCATGGGCATGTATGTGTCATTATAGTATGATGACTTCGATCTGCTGTGATAAATTCCAAGCAGAGGTAGAGCTGGGTCGCAGGGTGGTCCATGGCTACTCCTGAGGAGCCTCCATCCCGATTTCCGTGGTGGTTGTGCTGATTTACATGCCCACTAACAGGGTGAGAGTGCTTCTTTCTCTCCAATTCTCTCTTTGTCACACTCATTTCTGTTTGTATTCTTGGTGGTTGCCTTTGTCACTTAAGTGAGATGAAATCTCAGGGTAGTCTTGACTTGCAAGTATTTTCATATATTTGTTGTCCATTCACATATTTTCTTCAAAGATGTGTCTGTTTAGTTCATTTAGTTTCCCATTTGGTTACTGGGTTATTTGACAATTGGGTTATTTAATAATTGTGGGTTTGATGTTAAGTTTTTTGAGTTCTTTATTAATAGTCTAAATATTCATCCTCTTTTAGAAGAGCACCTCATAAAGATTTTCTCCCTTTCTGTAGGTTCTGTCTTCATATTCTAATTGTCTCCTTTGCTGTGCAGAACCTTCTTAATTTGATGCCGTCCTATTAGCTAACTTTTGGTGTTATCTAATGAGCTTTGACATCCTATTGAGAAAGTCATTGCCTCTGCCTGTAGGTTGGAGTATTGACTTTGTTTTTTCCTTGAAACTGCATAATTTCTGATCTAGTGTTTGGGTCTTTAATGCATTGTGTGTTGGTTTTTTGCAGGGTGAGCAATAGTTCAGGTCTCATTCTTCTGCATTTGGACAGGGGTGTAAAAGGACTTTTTCAGAGAGTAGATTTTAAAGACTGGGGTGCAGAAGAACTGTTGCAGAGAGCAGAAGTTGGAGACTGAGGTGCAGAAGGACTGTTACAGAAAGCAGAGTTTGGAGACTGGGGTTCACAAGGATCATTGCAGAGAGCAGAGTTTCAGACTGAGGTACAGAAGGACTGTTGCAGAGAGCAGATGTTTGAGACTGGGGTTCAGAATAACTGTTGCAGAGAGCAGAGGTTAGACACTTGGGTGAAGAAGAATAGTTGCAGAGAGCAGAGGTTGGAGACTGGTGTGCAGAAGGACTGTTACAAAGAGCAGAGTTTGGAGACTTGGATGCAGAAGGATCTTACAGAAAGCAGAGTTTGGAGACTGAGGTGTAGAAGGACTGTAACAGAGAGCAGAGTTTGGATATTGTGGTGCAGAAAGACTGATAAAGAAAGCAGAGGTTGGAGACTAGGGTGCAGAAGGACCATTACAGAGTGCAGAAGTTGGAGACTGTGGTACAGAAGGACTGTTACAGAAATCAGAGATTTGAAATTGGAGAGTAGAAGGATTATTTCAGAGAACAGAGGTTAGAGACTGGGATGCAGCAGGACTGTTGAAGAAAGCAGAGGTTAGAGACTGGGTTGAAGAAGAATGTTACAGAGAGCAGAGTTTGGAATCTGGGGTGCAGAAGGACCTTACAGAGAACAGAGTTTCGAAACTGGGGTGCAGAAGGAGTGTTAAAGAGAGGAGACGTTGGAGACTGGGGTGCAGAAGGATCGTTGCAAAGAGCAGAGGTTGGAGACAGGGGTGCAGAAGGACGGTTGCAGAGAGCAGAGGTTGGAGACAGAGGTTCAGAAAAACTGTTACAGAGAGCATAGTTTGAAGAGTGAGGTGCAGAAGGATTGTTGAAGACAGCAGAAGTTAGAGACAGAGTTGCAGAAGAATCATTGCAGAGAGCAGAGGTTGAGACTGGGCTGCAGAAGGATCGTTACAGAGAGCACAGGTTGGAGACTGGGGTGCAGAAGGAGTGTTACAGAGAGAACAGGTTAAAGCCTGGGGTGCAGAAGGAATGTTGCAGAAAGCAGAGTTTGGAGATTGAGATGCAGAAGGACTTGTACACAGAGAAGACGTTTGAGAATGGTTTTAAGAATTATAATACAGAAAGCTGAGGTGGGAGCCTGAGTTGCAGAACGATCGTTAAAGAGAGCAGAGGTTGGAGAATGGCGTGCAGAAGGACTGTTTCAGAGAGCAGAGTTTAAAGACTGGGTTGCAAAAGGCCTGCCACAGAGAGAACAGGTTGGAGACTGGGTTGCAGAAGGACTGTTTTGGAGAGCAGACTTTTGAGCCTGGGTTGCAGAAGAATCTTACAGAGAGCAGAGGTTTGTGACTGAGGTGCAAGATGACTGTTACAGAGAGCAGTGGTTGGAGACTGGGGTGCAGAGGAATCGTGAAGAGAGCAGAGGTTTCAGACTGAGGTGCAGAAGGACTTTTACAGAGAGCAGAGGATGGAGACTGAGGTGCAGAAGGACGGTTACAGAGAGCAGAGTTTTGTGACTGAGGTGCAGAAGGACTGTTACAGAATAAAGAGGTTGGAAATTGGGGTGCAGAGGGACCGTTACAGAGACCAGAGGTTGGGAACTGCGGTATACAAAGACTGTAACAGAGAGCAGAGGTAGGAGAATATTGTGCAGAAAGACTGTTACAGAGAGCAGAGGTTGGAGACTGGGGTGCAGAAGGACTGTTAAACAGAGCAGAGGTAGTAGACTGGAGTGTAGAAGGACTGTTGCAGAGAGCAGAGCTTGGAGACTTGGGTGCAGAAGGACTGTTGCAGAGAGCAGATTTTGGAGACTGAGGTGCAGAAGGACTATTACAGAGCGCAGAGTTTGGTGACTGGTGTGCAGAAGGACTGTTGCAGATAGCAGAGGTTGGAAACTGGGGTGAAGAAGGACTGTTGCAGAAAGCAGGTGTTGGAGACATGGGTGCAGAAAGACTTTCGAAGAGAGTAGAATATAGAGATTGTGGAGTAGTAGACTGTTGCAGATAGCAGAGGTTAAAGACTGGGGTGCAGAATGACTGATACAGAAAGCAGATATTGGTTACTGAGTTGCAGAATGACCATTACAGACAGCAGTGTTTGTAGACTGCAGTACAGGAGGACTGTTACAGAGAGCAAAGGTTGGAAACTGGAGAGGAGAAGAACTGTTTCAGAGTGAAGACGTTGGAGACATGTGTGCAGAAGAACTGTTGCAGAGAGTAGAGGTAGATACAGGAGACTGAGAGTAGTACAGGAGACTGAGATGCAGTAAGACTGTTAAAGAGAGTAGAGTTTGCAGACTGGGGTGCAGAAGGACTGATGCAGAGAGCAGAGTATGGAGACTGGGGTGCAGAAGGCTGTTACAGAGAGCAGAGTTTGGAGACTGGGTACAGAAGGGCTGTTACAGAGAGCAGAGTTTGGAGACTGGGTTGCAGAAGAATATTACGTAGAGCAGAGTTTGGAGCCTGCGGTGCAGAAGGATTGTTACAGAGAGCAGAGGTTGGCGACTGGGGTGCAGTAGGATTATTGCAGAGAGCAGAGGTTGGAGACTTGGGTTCAGAAGGACGGTTGCAGAGAGCAGATGTTGAAGACTGAGATGCAGAAGAATTGTTGCAGACAGCAGTAATTGGAAATTCTGTTGCAGAGGGACTGTTACACAGAGCAGAGGTTGAAGAGTGGAGTGTAGAAGGACTTTTGCAGAGAGCAGAGTTTGGAAATTGGGGTGCAGAAGGACTGTTTTAAAGAGCAGATGTTAAAGACTGAGATGCAGAAGGTCAGATACAGAGAGCAGAATTTGGAGACTTGGGTGCAGAAGGACTTATAAAGAAAGCAGAAGTTGGAGACTTGGGTCCAGAATGAACCTTACAGAGAGCAGAGGTTGGAGACTGTAGTACAGAAGGACTGTTGCAGAGTGCAGAGGTTGGAGAATGGGATGCAGAAGGACTGTTTCAGAGAGTAAATCTTAAAGACTTGGGTGCAGAAGAACTGTTGCAGAGAGCTGAAGTTTGTAGACTAAAGTTCAGAAGGATTGTTGCAGGAAGCAGAGGTTGGAGACTGGGGTGAAAAAGGACTGATACAGAGATCAGAGTTAGGAGATTGGGATGCAGAAGAATTTTACAGAGAGCAAATGTTGAAGAGTGGGGTGCAGAGGAACTGTTGCACAGAGCAGAGGTTGGAGACTGGGGTGCAGAAGGACTCTTACAGAGAGCAGAGATTGGAGACTGGGTGGCAGAAGGATCTTAGATAGTGCATAGGTTGGAGACTGAGGTGCAGAAGAAATGTTACCGAGAGCAATGGTTGGAGACTGGGATGCAGAAGGATTTTTCCAGAGAGCAGAGGTTGGAGACTGACATGCTGAAGGACTCTTGCACACAACAGAGGTTTGAGAATGGGGTGCAGAAGGACCGTTGCAGAGAGCAGATGTTGGAGACTGAGGTTCAGAAGGATTGTTATAGTGAGCAGAGGTGTCAGACTGGGGTGAGGAAGGACTTTTACAGAGATCAGAGTTAGGAAACTGTGGTGTGGAAGGATCTTTCAGAGAGAAGAGGTTGGAAACTGCAGTGCAGACGAACTGTTGCACAGAGCAGAGTTTTGAGACTGGGGTGCAGAAGGACTGTTACAGTGAGCAGAGTTTAGAGACTGGGTTGCAGAAAGATCTTACATAAAGCAGAGGTTGGAGACTGAGGTGCAGAAGAAATGATATCCAGAGCAGAGTTTGGAGACTGGGGTGAAGAAGGACTGTTGCCGAGAACAGAGGTTGGAGACTGTCGTGCACAAGGACCGTTGCAGAGAGCAGAGGTTGGACACTGGGGTGAAAAAAAAAATTTACAGAGAGCAGAGTTAGGAAACTGGGGTGTAGAAGGATCTTACAGATTGCAGAGGATAGAGACTGGGGTCCAGAAAGACTCTTACAGAAAGCAGACGTTAGAGACTGAGTTGCAAACTAAGTGTTTCAGAAAGCAGAGTTTAGAGACTGTGGTGCACAAGGATCCTTGCAGAGAGCAGAGTTTTCAGACTGATGTACAGAAGGACTGTTGCAGAGAGCAGAGGTTTGAGACTGGGGTGCATAAGGATCGTTGCAGAGAGTAGAGGCTATAGACTGGGGTACAGTAGGACCATTGCAGAGGTCAGTGTTTGGGAACTAAGGTTCAGAAGGATTGTTACAGAAAACAGAAGGTGGATACTGGGGTGCTGAAGGACTGTTGCAGAGAGCAGAGATTGGAAACTGGGGTTTAGAAAGACTGTGACAGAGAGCAGAGGATGGAGACTGGGGTGCAGAAGGACTCTTACAGAGAGCAGAGTTTGGAGACAGGGTTGCAGAAGGATCTTACAGAGAGCAGAGTTTGGAGACTGAGGTGGAACAGGACTGTTAGAGAAAGCAGAGTTAGACGACTGGGGTGCAGAAAGATTGTTGCAGAGAACCGAGTTTTCAGACTGAGGTGCATAAGGACTGTTGGAGATTACAGATGTTGGAGACTGGGGTGCAAAAGGATCTTTGTAGAGAGCAGAGGTTTGAGACTGGGGTGCAGAAGGACTGTTACAAAAAACAGAGGTTAAAGACTGCGGTGCAGAAGGCCTGTTACAGAGATCAGAGTTTGGTGAAGGGATGCAGAACGACTGTTACAGAGGGCAGAGTTTGGAAACTGGGTTGCAGAAGGATCGTACAGAGAGCAGAGGTTGGAGACTGAGGTGCAGAAGGACTGTTACAGAGAGTAGAGGTTGGAGACAGAGGTGCAGAAGGACGATTGCAGAGAGCAGAGATGAAGACAGAGGTTAAGAAGGATTGTTACAGAGAGCAGAGGTTGGATTCTGGGTGCCGAAGGACTGTTGCAGATAGCAGAGTTTGGAGAATGGGGTTAAGAAGGACTGTTACAGGGAGCAGGTGTTGGAGACTTGGGTGAAGAAGGACTGTTGCAGAGACCAGAATTTGGAGACTGAGTTGCAGAAGGACTGTTACAGAGAGCAGAGGTTGGAGACTGGTGTTCAGGAGGACTGATGCAGAAAGCAGTGGTTGGAGACTAGGGTGCAGAAGGACCCTTGCAAAGAGCAGAATTCGGAGACTGCAATAAAGGAGGACTGTTACAGAGAGCAGAGGTGGAAGAATGGTTTATAGAAGAACTGTTTCAGAGTGCAGATGTTGGAGACTGGGGTGCAGAAGAACTGTCGCAGAGAGCAGATGTTGGAGACTGAGGTGCAGAAAGAATGTTACAGAGAGCAAAGTTTAGAGACTGGGGCGCAGAATTACTGATACACAAAGCAGATGTTGAGACTGGAATGCAGAAGGACTGTTACAGAAAGCAGAGGTTGGAGACTGTGGTACAGAAGAACTGTTGCAGAGAGCAGAGGTTAGAGAATGGGGTGCAGAAGAACTGTTACAGAGAGCAGATGTTAGAGAATGGGGTGCAGAAGTAAGGATGCAGAGTTCAGAGATTGCAGAAGGAAGTGCAGAAGGACTGTTACAAAGAGCAGATGTTGGAATCCGTGGTTCAGAAGGACTTATACAGAAAGCAGAGTTTTGAGACTGGGGTGCAGAAGGACCATTAAAGAGAACAGAGGTTGGAGACTTCGGTACAGAAGGACTGTTACAGAGAGAGGAGTTTGGAGACTTGGGTGTAGAAGGACTGATGCAGAGAACAGATGTTGGAGACTGGGTTGCAGCAGGACCGTTGAAGAAAGAAGAGGTTGTAGACTGTGTTGGAGAAGGATTGTTGCAGAGAGCAGATGTTGGAGACTGGGGTGCATAAGGATCGTAGCAGAGAGAAGAGGTTGGAGACAGGGGTGAAGAAGGACGGTTGCAGATAGCAGAAGTTGGATTCTGAGGTGCAGAAAAACAGTTACAGAGAGCAGAGGTTTGAGACTGGGGTGCAGAAGGATAGGTGAAGAGAGCAGAAGTTGGAGACTGAGTTGTAGAAGAATCGTTGAAGAGAGCAGAGGTGGAGACTGGGCTGCAGAAGGATCGATACAGAGAGAAGAAGTGGGAGACTGCAGTGCAGACTGACTTTTACAGAGAACACTGGTTAGAGACTGGGGTGCAGAAGGAATGTTGCAGAAAGCAGAGTTAGGAGACTGGGTTGCAGAAGGATCTTACGTGGAGCAGAGTTTGGAGACTGAGGTGCAGAAGGACTGTTTCAGAGATCAGATGTTGGAGACTTGGGTTCAGAAGGACTATTGCAGAGAGCAGATGTTGCAGACTGAGGTGCAGAAGGATTGTCGCAGAGAGCAGAGGTTGGAGACTGGGTTCTAGAAAGACATTTACACAGAGCAGAGGTTGAAGACTGTGCTGAACAAGGACTGTTACAAAGAGCAGATGTGGGAGAAAGGGGTGCAGGACTGATACAGAGCAGAAGTTGAAGACTGAGGTGTAGAAGGACTGTTACACAGGGCAGAGGTTGGAGACTCGGGTGCAGAAGGATTATTGCAGAGAACAGAGTTTTCAGACTGAGGTACAGAAGAACTATTGCAGAGAGCAGATGTTGGAGATTGGGGTGCACAAGGACTGTTGCAGTGAGCAGGGGTTGGAGACTACGGTGCAGAGGGATAGTAGCTGAGAGCAGAGGTTGGACACTGGGGTGAAGAAGGACTGATACAGAGAGCAGAAGTTAGAGACTGGGGTGCAGAAGGTCTTTTACAGAGAGCAGAGTTTGGAGAGTGAGGTGCCAAAAAACTGTTACAGAGAGCAGAGTTTGGAGACTGGGTTGCAGAAGGATCTTACATAGAGCAGAGTTTGGAGACTTAGGTGTAGAAGCACTGTTACAGAGAGTAGAGGTTGGAGACTCAGGTGCAGAAAGACCGTTGCAGAGAGCAGAGGTTGGAGACTGAGGTGCAGAAGGATTGTTGTAGAGAGCAGAGGTTGGAGACTGGGCTCTAGAAGGAGTGTAGTAGAGAGCAGAGGTTGGAGACTAAGGTGCAGAGGGACAGTTACACAGAGCACAGGTTGGAGAATGGGGTGCAGAAGGACTGATACATAAAGCAGAGGTTGGAAACTCGGGTGTATAAGTACCCTTACAGAGGGTAGAGGTTGGAGAATGCAGTACAGAAGGACTGTTATAGAGAGCCGAGGTTGGAGACCTGGGTGGGGAAGGACTGTTTCAGAGAGCAGATGTTGGAGACTTGGGTGCAGAAGGACTGTTGCATAGAGCAGAGATTGGAAACTGAGGTACAGAAGGACTGTTACATAGAGCAGAGGATGGAGACTGGGGTGCAGAAGGACTGTTGCAGATAGCAGAGGTAGCAGACTGAGTTGCAGAAAGACTGTTACCAAGGGCAGAGTGTTGAGACTGTGGTGCAAAACGACTGATACAGAAAGCAGAGGTTGGATACTGGGGTGCATAAGGACCCTTACAGAGAACAGCGGTTTGAGACTGCAGTACAGAAAGACTGTTACAGAGAGAAGAAGTTGGAGACTGGGGTGCAAAAGAACTGATGTAGAGACCAGAGGTTGGAGACTGGGGTGCTGAAGAATCTTTGGGGCGAGTAGAGTATTCAGACTGGTGTGTAGAAGGTCTGTTTCAGAGAACAAAGTTTGAAGACTGCGGTTTAGAAAAACTTTTTCAGAGAGCAGACGTTGGAGAAAGGGGTGCAGAACGAACGATGGTAGGACCAGAGTATGGAGACTGGGGTCTAGAAATACTGTTGCAGAGAGCACAGGTTGGAAACTGGGGTGTAGAGGGATTGTTTCAGAGAGCAGATGTTGGAGACATGAGTGCAGAAGGACTGTTGCATAGAGCAGAGGTTGGAGACTGAGGTACAGAAGGACTGTAAAAGAGAGCAGAGGTTGGAGACTGGGGTGCAGAAGGATTATTGCAGAGAGCAGAGTTTTAAGAGTGAGGTACAGAAGAACTGTTGCAGAGAGCTGATGTTGGAGATTGGAGTTCAGAAAAACTGTTGCAGCGAGCAGAGACTAGGGTGCAGAAGGATCGTTGCAGAGAGCAAAAGTTGGAGACTGGGGTGCAGAAGGACTGTAAAGGGAACAGAGGTTGGTTACTGGGGTGCAGAAGGACTGATACAGAAAGTAGAGGTTGGAGACTGGAGTGCCGAAGGACTGTTGCAGAGAGCAGATTTTGGAGACTTGGGTGCAGAAGGATCGGTGGTGCGAGCAGAGTATGGAGACTGAGGTGTAGAAGGACTGTTGCAGAGAACAGAGGTTTGAGTCTGAGGTGCAGAAGGACCATTGCAGAAAGCAGAGGTTGGATACTGGGGTGCAGAAGGAATGTTGCAGAGAGCAGAAATTAGAGACTCGGGTGCATATAGACTATTGCAGAGAGCAGAGGTTTCAGTCTGAGGTGCAGAAGGACTCATACAGACAGCAGAGTTTCGAGAATGTTGTGCAAAAAGACTGATACAGAAAGCAGAGGTTGGAGAATGTGGTGCAGAAGGACCCTTACAGCAAACAGTGTTTGGAGACTACAGTACAGAAGGACTGTTACAGAGAGCAGAGGTTTTAGACTGGGGTGCCGAGTAACTATTGTAGAGATCAGAGATTGAAGACTAGGGTGCAGAATGACCATTGCAGAAAGCAGAGGTTGGAGACTGGGTTTCAGAAGGATCTTACCGAGAGCAGAGTTTGGACACTGAGGTGCATAAGGACTGTTGCAGAGAGCAGAGGTTGGAGATTGAGGTGCAGTAGGAATGTTGCAGAGAACAGAGGTTGGAGTCTGAGGTGCAGAAGGACTGTTACAGAGAGCAGAGTATGGAGACTGGGGTGCAGAATGACTGATACATAACGCAGAGTTTAAAGACTCGGGTGCAGAAGAACCGTTACAGAGAGCAGAGGTTGGAGACTGCAGTACAGAAGGACTGTTACAGAGAGCAGAGGTGGAAGTCTGGGGTGAAGTAGAATTGTTGCAGAGAGCAGAGTTTGCAGAGTCAGGTGCAGACGGACTGTTACAGAGAGCAGAGTTTGGAGACTGTGGTGCAGAAGCACTTATACAGAAAGCAGAGTTTGGAGACGGGGGTGAAGAAGGACCCTTACAGAGAACAGTGGTTGAAGACTGTGGTACAGACGAACCGTTTTTGAGAATAAGGTTGGAGACTGGGGTGCAGAGGGACCATTGCAGAGAGCAGAGGTTTGAGACTGGGGTGCAGAAGGAATGTTACATAGAGCAGAATTTGGAAACTGGGTTACAGAAGGATCTTCCAGAGAGCAGAGTTTGGAGACTGTGTTGTAGAGAGATTGTTGCAGAGCAGACGTTAGAGACTGAGGTGCAGAAGGATTATTGCAGAGAGCAGATTATGGAGACTGGGGTATAGGAAGACTGTTCCAGAGAGCAGAGTTTGGAAACTGGGGTGTAGAAGGACTGTTGCGGAAAGCAGTTGTTGAATACTGAGGTGTAGAAGGACTGTTTCAGAGAGCAGAGTTTTTAAACACGGGTGCAGAAAGACTGACACAGAGAGCAGAGATTGGAGACTGAGGTGCAAAAGGAATGTTAGAGAGAGCAGAGGTGGAGACTGGTGTGCAGAAAGACTGATACCAAAAGCAGAGGTGAGATACTGGGGTCCAGAAGGACCGTAACAGAGAGCAGAGGTTGGAGACTGCAGTACAGAAGGACTCTTACAGAGAGCAGATGATGCAGACTGTGGTACAGAAGGACTGTTGCCGAGAACAGATGTTGAAGACTGGGGTGCATAAGGACCGTTGCTGAGAGCAGAGGATAAAGACTAATGTGCAGAAGGATTGTTACAGAGAGCATAGGTTGGAGACTTGGGTGCTGAAGAACTGTTACAGAGAGTAGAGTTTGGAGACTTGGGTGCAGAAAGATCTTTCAAAGAGCTGATTTTGGGGACTGGGGTACAGAAGGACTGTTGCGGAGAGCAGAGTTTGGAAACTACGGTGCATAAGGACCATTGCTTAGAGCATAGGTTAAAGACTGTTGTGCAGAAGGATCGTTGCAGAGAGCAGAGGTTGATGACTGCAGTGCAGAAGGCCTCTTAAAGAGAGCAGAGTTTAGTACTGGGGAGCATTAAAACTGTTACAGAGAGCAAAGTTTGAAGACTAGGTTGCAGAAGATTCTTTAAGAGAGCAGAGTTTGGAGGCTGAGGTGCAGAAGGACTGTTACAGAGAGCAGAGGTTGGAGAGTGGGGTGGAGAAGGACTGTTTAACAGAGCAGAGGCTGGAGACTGGGGTATAGAAGGACTGATGAAGAGAGCAGATGTTGGATATTGGGGTGCAAAAAGACAGTTGCAGAGAGCAGAGTTTGGAGACTGAGTTGTAGAAGGACTGTTACAGAGTGCAGATGTTTGAGACTGGGGTGCAAAAGGATCGTTGTAGAGAGCAGAAGTTGGAGACTGAGGTGCAGAAAGATCATTGCAGAGAGCAGAGGTTTGAGACTTAAGTGCAAAAAGACTTTTACAGAGAGCACAGGTTTTAGACTCAGGTGCAGAAGGAATGTTGCAGAGATCAGAGGTTGGAGACGGGGGTGCAGGAGGACTTTTGCAGAAAGCAGAGGTTGGAGACTGAGGTGCAGCAAGATTGTTAAAGAGAGCAGAGGTTGGAGACTGGGGTGCAGGAGGACTTATAGAGAAAGCAGATGTTGGAGACTGGGGTGCAGAAGGACGGATAAGAGAGCAGAGGTCGGAGACTCTGGTACAGAAGGAATGCTATAGAGAGAAGAGGTTGGAGACTGGGGTGCAGAACGACTGTTGAAGAGAACAGAGGTTGGAGACTAGGTTGCCGAAGCATTTTTGCAGAGAGCAGAGGTTGGAGACTGAGGTGCAGAATTACTGTTACAGAGAGCAGAGATTGGAGACTGCGGTACAGAAGAACTGTTACAGAGAGTGGAGTTTGGAGACTCATTTGCAGAAGGACCTTTACAGAGAGCAGAGATTGAAGAGTGGGGTACAAAAGGACTTTTACAGAGATCAGAGATTGGAGACTGGGGAGCAGAAAGACTGTTGCAAGAACGGAGTTTTAAGATAGGGTTGCAGAAGGACCATTGCAGAGAGCAGAGGTTGGAGACTGAGGTACAGAAGGATTTTAACAGAGAGCCTAGTTTGGAGACTGTGGTGCAGAAGAACTGTTACAGAGAGTAGAGTTTGGAGACTGGGGTACAGAAGCATATTACAGCGAGCAGAGGTTGGAGACTGGGATGAAGAAGGACTTCTGCACAGAGCAGAATTTGAAGACTGGTGTGCGGAAGGATTGTTACAGAGAGCAGAGTTTTTATACTGGGGTGCAGAAGGACTTGTTCATAGAGAAGAAGTTGGGATTTGGGTGCAGAAGGAACTGTTGCAGAGAGCAGAGGTTGGAGACTGAGGTGCAGAAGGACTGTTATAGAGAGCAGAGTATTGAGACAGGGGTGCAGAAGAAATGATTCAAAAAGCTGAGGTTGAAGACTGGGGTACAGGAGGACCATTACAGAGAGCAGAGTTTGGAGTCTGCAATAAAGAGGGACTCTTACAAAGAGCAGAGGTTGGAGACTGGGGTGCAGAAGGACTGTTGCAGAGAGTAGATGATGAAGACAGGAGTCCAGAAAAACTGTAGAATAGAGCAGACGTTGAAGACTAAGGTGCAGAAGGACAGTTACACAGAGCAGAGTTTAGAGACTGGGGTGCAGAAGGACTGACAAAAAAGCAGAATTTGGAGATTCGGGTGCAGAAGTATCCTTACAGAGAGCAGAGTTTCGAGAATGCAGTACAGAAGGACTCTTAAAGAGAGCAGAGTTTGGAGACTGGGGTGGAGAATGACTGTTGCAGATAGCAGTTGTTGGAGACTGGGGTGCAGAAGGAATGTTGCAGAGAGCATAGGTTGCAGACTGAGTTGCAGAAGGACTCTTATAGACGGCAGGGTTTGGAGACTGTGGTGCAAAACGACTGATACAGAAAGCAGAGGTTGGATACTGGGGTGCATAATGACCCTTACATAGAAAAGAGGTTTGAGACTGCGGTACAGAAGGACTGGTACCGAGAGAAGAGGTTGGAGACTGGTGTGCAGAAGAACTGATGTAGAGAACAGAGGTTGGAGACTGGGGTGCAGAAGAATCGTTGGGTCGAGCAGAGTATGGAGACTGGGGTATAGAAGGACTGTTGCAGAGAGCAGAGGATGGAGACTGGGGTGTAGAAAGTCTGTTGCATAGAGCAGACGTTGGAGACTGGGGTGTCGAAGGACTGTTTCAGAGAGCAGATGCTGGAGACTTGGGTGCAGAAGGACTGTTGCATAGAGCAGATATTGGAGACTGAGGTACAGAAGAACTGTTACAGAGATTAGAGGTTGGAGACTGGGGTGCAGATGGATTATTGCAGAGATAAGTGTTTTCAGACTGAAGTACAGAAGAACTATTGCAGAGAGCAGATGTTTGAGACTGGGGTTCACAAGGACTGTTGCAGCGAGCAGAGGTTTGAGCCTGGAGTGCCAAAGGATCTTTGCAGAGAGCAAAGCTTGGAGACTGAGGTGAAAAAGGATCGTTGCAGAGAGCAGAGGTTCGAGACTGGGGTGCAAAAGGATCATTACAGAGAGCAGAGTTTGGAGACTGGGGTTCAGAAGGAATGTTGCAGAGAGCAGAGGTTGGAGACATGGGTGCAGAAGGACTGTTTCAGAAAGCAGAGGTGAGAGACTTAGGTGCAGAAGGACTGATAGAGAAAGCAGATGTTGGAGACTGGGGTGCTGAAGGACCGTTACAAAGAGCAGAGGTTGGAGAATCTGGTACAGAAGGACTGTTACAGAGAGCAGAGTTTGGAGACTGGGGTGCAGAAGGACAGATAGAGAAAGCAGATGTTGGAGACTGGGGTGCAGAAGGCCCGTTACAGAAAGCAGAGGTTGGAGAATCTGGTACAGATGGACTGTTACAGAGAGCAGAGGTTGGAGACTGGATGCAGAAGACTGTTGCAGAGAGCAGATGTTGGAGACTATGGTGCAGAATTATTGTTACAGAGAGCAGAGTTTGGAGACTGGATTGCAGAAGTACTGTTACAGCGAGCAGCGGTTGGAAACTGGTGTGCAGAAGGATCTTGCAGAGAGCACAGTTTTGAGACTGGGGTGCAGAAAAACTGTTGTAGAGAGAAGATGTTGGAGATTGGGGTCCAGAAGGATCCGTGCAGAGACCAGAGTTTGGAGACTGGGGTGGACAAGGCCTGTTACAGACAGCAGAGGTTGTAGAGTGGAGTGCAGAAGGAGTGCTACAGAGAGTAGAGTTTGCAGACTGGGTTTCAATAGGGTCTTACATAGAGATGAGGTTGGAGACTGAACTACAGAAGGACTGTTATAGAGAGCAGAGGTTGGAGACTGGGGTGTAGAAGGACTGTTGCGGAGAGCAGAGGTTGGAGACTGGGGTGTAGAAGGATTGTGCGGAGAGCAGACGTTGGAGACTGGGGTGCAGAAGGATCGTCGGGGCTAGCAGAGTATAGAGACTGGGGTGTAGAAGGACTGTTGCAGAGAGCAGATGTTGGAGTCTGGGGTGTAGAAGGACTGTTTCAGAGAAAAGATGTTGGAGATTTGTTGCAGAAGGACTGTTTCATAGAGCAAAGTTTGGAGACTGAGGTACAGAAGGACTGTTACAGAGAGCAGAGTTTGGAGACTGGGGTGCAGATTGATTATTGCAGAGAACAGAGTTTTCAGACTGAGGTTCAGAAGAACTTTTGCAGAGAGAAGATGTTGGAGACTGGGGTTCCCAAGGACTGTTGCAGAGAGCAGTGGTTGGAGACTGGTGTGCAGAAGGATCTTGGTAGAGAGCAGAGTTTGGAGAATGTGGTGCAGAATGATCGTTGCAGAGAGCACAGGTTGGAGACTGGGGTGCAGAAGGAATGTTGCAGAGAGCAGTATTTGGAGACTTGGGTGCAGAAGGACTGTTGCAGAAAGCAGAGGTTGGACACTGAGGTGCAGAAAGACTGTTACATTAAGCAGAGGTTGGAGACTTGGGTACAGAAGGACTGATAGAGAAAGAAGATGTTGGAGACTGGGGTGCAGAAGGACCGTTTCAGAGAGCAATTGTTGGAGAATCCGGTACAGAAGGACAGTTACAGCGAGCAGAGTTTGAAGACTGGTGTGCAGAAAGATCTTACAGAGAGCAGATGTTGAAGAGTGAAGGTGCAAAAAGACTGTTGTAGAGAGCAGAGGTTAGAGATTGGGGTTCAGAATGACCGTTGCAGAGAGTAGAGGTTGGAGACTGGGGTTGTGAAGGCCTCTTACAGAGAGCAGAGTTTGGAGACTGGGGTACAGAAGGCCTGTTAGAGAGCAGAGTTTAGAGACTGGGTGCGGAAGGACTGTTACAGAGAGCAGAGTTTGAAGACTGGGTTTCAGAAGGTTCTTACAGAGAGCAGAGTTTGGAGACTAAGGTACAGGAGGACTGTTACTAAGAGCAGAGGTAGGAGATTGGTGCAGAAGGATTATTGCACAGAGCAGAGATTTCAGACTGATGTACAGAAGAACTGTTGCAGAGAGCAGATGTTGTAGACTGGGTTACACAAGAACTGTTACAGCAAGCACAGGTATGAGACTGGGGTGCAGAAGGATCGTTGCAGAGAGCAGAGGTTGGAGACTGGGGTGAAGAAGGACTGACACAGAGAGCAGTGTTTGAAGACTGGGGTGCAGATGGCCTGTTACAGAGAGCAGAGTTTGGAGACTTAGGTGATGAAAGACTTTTACAGAGAGCAGAGTTTTGAGACTGGGTTGCAGAAGGATATTACATAGAGCAGAGGTTGGAGACTGAGGTGAAGAAGCACTGTTACAGAGAGTGGACGTTGGAGACTGAGGTGCAGAAGGATCGTTGCAGAGAGCAGAGGTTGGAGACTGAGGTTCAGAAGGATTGTTACAGAGAACAGAGATTGGAAACTGGGGTTCAGAAGGACTGTTGCACAAAGCAGAGGTTTTAGACTGGGATTTAGAAGGACTGTTGCAGAGAGTAGAGGTCAGAGATTGGGGTCCAGAAAAAATGTAGCAGAGAGCAGACTTGGAGACTAAGGTGCAGAATTACAGTTACAAAGAGCAGAGTTTTGTGACTGCGGTGCAGAAGGACTGATACAGAAAGCGGAGTTTCGAGATTCATGTGCAGAAGTACCCTTAGTGAGAGCAGAGGTTAAAGAATGCAGTACAGAAAAACTGTTACAGAGAGCAGAGATTAGAGACTGGGATGGAGAATGACTGTTGAAGAGAGCAGATGTTGGACACTGGCGTGCAAAAGCACTGCTGCAGAGAGCAGAAGATGGAGACTGGGGTGAAGAAGGATTGTTGCAGAGATCAGAGATTGCAGAATGAGTTGCAAAAGGACTGATGTAGGGAACAGATGTTGGAGCCTGGGGTGCAGAAGGATCGTTTAGGCGAGCAAAGTATGGATACTAGGGTGTAGAAGGACTTTTGCAGAGAGCAGATGTTGGAGACTTGGGTGCAGAAGAACTGTAGCATAGAGCAGTGATTGGAGACTGAGGTACAGAAGGACAGTTACAGAGAACAGAGGTTGGAGACTGGTGTGCAGATGAATTATTGCAGAGAGCAGAGTTTTCAGACTGAGATACAGAAGAACTGTTGCAGGAAGCAGATGTTGGAGACTGGGGTTCACAAGGACTGTTGCAGCTAGCAGAGGTTTGAAACTGGTGTGCAGAAGAATCGTTGCAGAGAGCAGAGGTTGAAGACTGAGGTGCAAAAGGATCGTTGCAGAGAGCAGAGGTTCAAGACTGGGTGCAGAAAAACTTTTATAGAGAGCACAGGTTGGAGACTTGGGTGCAGAAGGAATATTGCGGAGAGAAGAGGTTGGAGATTTGTTTGCAGAAGGACTGTTGCAGAAAGCAGAGGTTGGAGACTGAGGTGCAGAAGGACTGTTGCAGAGAGCAGAGGTTGCAGACTTAGTTGCAGAAAGACGGTTACAGAGGGCAGAGTTTGGAGTCTGTGGTTCAAACGACTGATACAGAAAGCACAGAATGGATACTGGGTTGCATCAGGACCCTTACAGAGATCAGAGGTTGGAGACTGTGGTACAGAAGGAATGTTACAGAGAGCAGAGATTGGAGTCTGGGTTGCAGAAGAAAAGATGTAGAGAACAAAGTTTTGGCGTCTGGGGCGATCAGAGTTTGAAGACTTGGGTGTAGAAGGACTGTTGCAGAGAGCAGTGATTGGAGACTGAGTTACAGAAGAACTGTTACAGAGAACAAAGTTTTGAAACTGGGGTGCAGATGGATTATTGCAGAGAGCAGAGTTTTCAGACTGAGGTACAGAAGAATTGTTGCAGCAAGCAGATGTTGGAGACTCGGGTTCAAAAGGACTGTTGCAGCTAGCAGAGGTTTAGTCTGGGGTGCATAAAAATAGTTGCAGAGAGCAGAGGTTGGAGACTGAGGTGCAGAAGGATTGTTACAGAGAGCAGATGTTGGTGACTGGGGTGCAGAAGGACTTTTGCAGAGAGCAGAGGTTTTATACTGGGATGTAGAAGGACTGTTGCAGAGAGTAGAGGTTGGAAATTGGGGTTCAGAAGGACTGTAGCAGAGAGCAGAGGTTGGAGACTAAAGTGCAGAAGGACAGTTAAACAGAGCAGAGGTTGGAGACTGGGGTGCAGACGGAGTGACACAGAAAGCAGAGGTTGGAGACTCGGGTGCATAAGTCCATTACAGAGAGCAGAGGTTGTAGAATGCAATACAGATAGACTGTTACAGAGAGCAAAGTTTGGAGACTGGGGGGGATAATGACTGTTGCAGAGAGCAGATGTTGGAGACTGGGGTACAAATGGACTGTTGCAGAGAGCAGAGGATGGAGACTGGGGTGCAGAATGACTGTTGCAGAGAGCAGAGGTTGCAGACTGAGTTGCAGAAGGACGGTTACAGAGGGCAGAGTTTGGTTACTGTGGTTCAAAACGACTGTTACAGAAAGCAGAAGTTGGATACTTGGGTGCATAAGGACCCTTACAGAGAACAGAGGTTGGAGACTGTGGTACAGAAGGACTGTTTCAGATAGCAGAGGTTGGAGACTGGGGTGCAGAAGAACTGATGTAGAGAACAGAGTTTGGAGACTGGGGTGCAGACGGATCGTTGGGGCGTTCAGAGTATGGAGACTGGGGTGTAGAAAGACTGTTGCATAGAGCAGAGGTTGGAGACTGGGGTGCAGAAGGACTGTTTAAGAGAGCAGATGTTAGAGACTTGTGCGCAGAAGGAATGTTGCATAGAGCAGAGATTGGAGATTGAGGTACAGAAGGACTGTTACAGAGAGCAGAGTTTGGAGACTGGTTTGCTGAAGGAACTTACAGAGAGCAGATGTTGGAGACTGAGGTGCAGGTGGACTGTTACAGAGAGCAGTGGTTGGAGACTGAGGTGCAGAAGGACCGTTACATAGGGCAATGTTTGGAGAATCATTGTATAGAGACTGGGGTGTAGATGGACTGTTGAAGAGAGCAGAGGCTAAAGTCTGGGTGTAGAAAGACTGTTTCAGAGAGCAGATTTTGGAGACTCGTGTGCAGATGGACTGTTTCATAGAGCGGAGATTGGACACTGAGGTAGAGAAGGACAGTTACAGAGAGCAGAGTTTGGAGACTTGGCTGCAGATGGATTATTGCAGAGAGCAGAGTTTTCAGACTGAGGTACAGAAGAACTTTTGCAGAAAGAAGATGTTGGAAACTGGGATTCACAAGGACTGTTGCAGAGAGCAGATTTTGGAGACTGGTGTGCAGAAGGATCTTTGCAGAGAGCAGAGGTTGGAGAATGAGGTGCAGAAGGATCGTTGCAGAAAGCACAGGTTGGAGACTGGTGTGCATAAGCAATGTTGTAGAGAGCAGTATTTGGAGACTTGGGTGCAGAAGGACTGTTGCAGAAAGCAGAGGTTGGAGACTGAGGTACAGAAAGACTGTTATATTGAGTAGAGGTTGGAGACTGGGGTGCAGAAGGAATGATAGAGAATGCAGATGTTGGAGATTGGGATGCAGAAGGACCGTTACAGAGGGCAATGGTTGGAGAATCCGGTACAGAAGGACAGTAACAGCGAGCAGAGGTTGGAGACTGGTGTGCAGAACGATCTTACAGAGAGCAGATGTTGGAGACTGGGGTGCAAAAGGACTGGTGTAGAGAGCAGAGGTTGGAGACTGGGGTGCAGAAGGACTGCTGCAGAGAGCAGAGTTTAAAGACTGGGTTGCAGAAGGACTGTTACAGAGAGGAGACGTTGGAGACTGGGTTTCAGAAGGTTCTTACAGAGTAAAGAGTTTGGAGACTGAGGTTCAGTAGGACTGTTACAGAGAGCGGAGTTTCGAGACTAAGGTGCAGAAGGATCATTACAGAGAGCAAAGGTTGGAGACTGGGGTGCAGACGGACTTTTCCAGAGAGCAATGGTTTGATACTTGGGTGCAGAAGGAATGTTGCAGAGAGCAGAGTTTGGAGACAGGTTCAGAAGGACTGTTGCTAAGAGTCGAGGTAGGAGATTGGCGTGCAGAAGGACTGTTGCAGAGAGCAGAGGTTTTAGACTGCAATGTAGAAGGACTGTTGCAGAGAGTATAGTTTGGAAATTGGGGTCCAGAAGGAGTGGAGCAGAGAGCAGAGGTTGGAGACTAAGTTGCAGAACTACAGTTACACAGAGCATAGTTTGGAGACTGGGGTGGAGAAGGACTCACACAAAAAGCAGAGGTTAGAGACTCGGGTGCAGAAGTACCCTTACCGAGAGCAGAGTTTGTAGAATGCAGTACAAATAGACTGTTACAGAGAGCAGAATTTGGAGACTGTGGTGGAGAATGACTGTTCCAGAGATCAGATGTTGGAGACTTGGGTGCAAAAAAACTGTTGCAGAGAGTAGTGGATGGAGACTGGGGTGCAGAAAGACTGTTGCAGAGAGCAGAGGTTTTACACTGGGATGTAGAAGGACTGTTGCCGAGAGTAGAGGTTGCAGACTAAGGTGCAGAAGGACAGTTACACAGATCACAGGTTGGAGACTGGGGTTCAGAAGGACTGATACAGAAAGCAGATGTTGGTTACTAGGGTGCATAAGGACCCTAACGGAGAGCAGAGGTTGGAGACTGGGGAGCAGAAGAACTGATGTAGAGAACATATGTTTGAGACTGGGGTACAGAAGTATCGTTGGGGAAAGCAGAGAATGGAGACTTAAGTGTAGAAGGACTGTTGCAGAGAGCAGAGTTTGGAGACTGGGGTGCAGAAAAATCATTGAGGCGAGCAGAGTATGGAGACTGGGTTGAAGAAGGACTGTTGCAGAGAGCAGAGGTTGAAGACTGGGGTGTCGAAGGACTGTTTCAGAGAGCAGAGTTTGAAGACTTGGGTGCAGGAGGATCATTGCAGGAAGCAGAGGTTGGAGACTGAGGTGCAGAAAAACTGTTACATTGAGCAAAGTTTGGAGACTAGGGTGCAGAATGACTGATAGAGAAAGCAGATGTTGGAGACTGGAGTGCAGAAGGACCGTTACAGAGGGCAATGTTTGGAGAATCCGGTACAGAAGGACAGTTACAGTGAGCAGAGGTTGGAGACTGGTGTGAGGAAAGATCTTTCAGAGAGCAGATGTTGAAGACTGGGGTGCAAAAGGACTGTTGTAGAGAGCAGAGGTTGGAGACTGGGGTGCAAAATATCGTTGCAGAGAGTAGAAGTTGGAGACTGGGGTTCTGAAGGCCTCGTACAGAGAGCAGAGTTTGGAGACTGAGATATAGAAGGCCTGTTACGGAGAGCAGAGTTTAGAGACTGGGTGCAGAAAGACTGTTACAGACAGCAGAGTTTGAATACTGGGTTTCCGAAGGTTCTTACAGAGAGCAGAGTTTGGAGACTGAGGTACAGAAGGACTGTTACTAAGAGCAGAGGTTGGAGAATGCGTTCAGAAGGATTATTGCAGAGAGCAGAGATTTCAGATTGAGGTACACAAGAACAGTTGCAGAGAGCAGATGTTGTAGACTGGGTTACACAAGGACTGTTACAGCGAGCACAGGTATGAGACTGGGGTGCAGAAGGATCGTTGCAGAGAGCAGAGGTTGGAGACTGGGGTGCAGATGGACTCACACAGAGAGCAGAGTTCTGAGACTGGGGTACAGAAGGTCTGTTACAGAGAGCAGAGTTTTGAGACTGGGGTAATGAAGAACTGTTACAGAGAGCAGAGTTTGGAGACTAAGTTGCAGAAATATCTTACAGAGAGCAGAGGGTGGAGACTGAAGTGCAGAAGCACTGTTACAGAAAGTTTAGGTTGGAGACTGAGGTGCAGAAGGACATTTGCAGAGAGCAGAGGTTTCAGACTGAGGTGCAAAAGGACTGTTGCAGAGAGCAGAGGTTCTAGACTGGGATGCAGAAGGACTTTTGCAGAGAGTAGACGTTGGAGATTGGGGTCTAGAAGGACTGTAGCAGAGAGCAGACTGGGAGACTAAGGTGCAGAAGTACAGTTACACACAGCAGAGGTTGGAGATTGGGGTGCAGAAGGACTGATACAGAAAGCAGAGGTTCGAGACTCAGGTTCAGAAGTGCCTTCAGAGAGAGCAGAGGTTGGAGAATGCAGTACAGAAGAACTGTTACAGAGAGCACAGATTGGAGACTGGGGTGGAGAATGACTGTTGAAGAGAGCAGATGTTGGAGAATGGGGTGCAAAAGGACTGATGCAGAGAGCATAAGATGTAGAGTGGGGTGAAGAAGGACTGTTGTAGAGACCAGAAGTTGCAAACTGAGTTGCAGAAGGACTGATGTAAACAACAGATGTTAGAGCCTGGTGTGCAGAAGGATCGTTTAGGCGAGCAGAGTATAGAGACTAGGGTGTAGAAGGACTTTTGCAGAGAGCCGATATTTGAGACTTGGGTGCAGAAGGACTGTTGCATAGAGCAGTGATTGGAGACTGAGGTACAGAAGGACTGTTACAGAGAGCAGAATTTGGAGACTGGGGTGCAGATGGATTATTGCAGAGAGCAGAGTTTTCAGACTGAGGTACAGAACAACTGTTGCAGGAAGCAGATGTTGGAGACTTGGCTTCACAAGGACTGTTGCAGCTAGCAGAGGTTTGAGACTGGGGTGTAGAAGAATCGTTTGCAGAGAGCAGAGGTTGGAGACTGACGTGCAGAAGGATCGTTGCAGAGAGCAGAGGTTCGAGACTGGGGTGCAGAAGGATCGTTACAGCGAGCAGAGTTGGAGACTGGGGTGCAGAAGAACTTTTACAGAGAGCACAGATTGGAGACTTGGGTGCAGATGGAATGTTGTGGAGAGCAGAGGTTGGAGAATTGTTTGCAGAAGGACTGTTGCAGAAAGCAGAGTTTGGAGACTGAGGTGCAGAAGGACTTGTTGCAGAGAGCAGAGGTTGGAGACTTGGTTGCAGAAAGACTGTTATAGAGAGGAGAGTTAGAGATGGGTTTTCACAGGGATCTTACAGAGAATAGAGTTTGGAGACTGAGGTGCAGAAGGGACTGTGACAGAGAGCAGAGGTTCGAGACTTAGGTGCAGAAGGATTGTTACAGAGAGAAGAGGTTGGAGACTGGGGTGCAGACGGACTTTTCCAGAGAGCAATGGTTTAATACTGGGGTGCAGAAGGAATGTTGCAGAGAGCAGAGGATGGAGACTGTGGTTCAGAAGGACTGTTGCTGAGAGTCGAGGTTGGAGATTGGCATGCAGAAGGACTGTTGCAGAGAAGCAGAGGTTTTAGACTCCAATGTAGAAGGTCTGTTGCAGAGAGTAGAGTTGGAAATTGGGGTCCAGAAGAAGTGTAGCAGAGAGCAGAGGTTGGAGACTAAGGTGAAGAAGTACAGTTACAGAGAGCAGAGCTTGGAGACTGGGGTGAAGAAGGACTGACACAGAAAGCAGAGGTTGGAGACTCAGGTGCAGAAGTACCCTTACCGAGAGCAGAGTTTTGAGAATGCAGTACAGATGGACTGTTATAGAGAGCAGAGGTTGGAGACTGGGGTGGAGAATGACTGTTGCAGAGAGCAGATGTTGGAGACTGGGTTGCAAAAGGACTTTTGCAGAGAGTAGAGGATGCAGACTGGGGTGCAGAATTACTGTTACAGAGAGCAGATGTTGGAGACTGCGGTGGAAATGGACTGTTAAAGAGAGAATATTTTGGAGACTGGGGTGAGGAAATACTGTTGCAGAGAGAAGTGTTTGACGACTGGGTTTTAGAAAGGCTGTTGAGAAAAGCAGATGTTGCAGAGTGAGGTGCAGAAAGACTGTTACAGAAAGCAGAGTTTGGAGACTGTGGTGAAGAAAGACTGATACAGAAAGCAGAGGTTAGAGACTGAGGTGCAGAAGGACCCTTATGGAGAACAGAGTTTGAAGACTGCGGAACAGAAGAACTGTTGTAGAGATCAAGGCTGGAGACTGGGCTGCAGAGAGACCATTGCAGAGAGCAAACTTGGAGACTTGGGTGCAGAAGGAATGTTACAGAGAGTAAAGTTTGGAGACTGGGGTGCAGAAGGAATTTTGCAGAGAGCAGATGTTGGAGACTGGGGTGCAGAAAGATCGTTGCACACAGTAGATTATGGAGACTGGGGTATAGAAGGACTGTTCTAGAGAACAGAGGTTGGAGAGTAGGGTGAAGAAGGACTGTTATAGAGAGCAGACGTGGAAGCCTGGCGTGCAGAACACTGGATACAGAAAGCAGAGTTTGAAGACTGGGTTGCAGAAAGACTGATACAGAAAGCAGAGGTTTGAGATGGGGTGCACAAGGACCCTTATGTAGAACAGAGGTTTGAGACTGCGGTATAGAAGGTCTCTTACAGAGAGTAGAGGTTGAAGACTGGGGTGCAGAAGGACCATTGCAGAAAGCAGAGGTTGAAAACTGGAATTCAGAAAGTTGTTACTGAGAGCAGAGTTTGGACACTGAGGTGCAGAAGGACTGTTGCGGAGAGCAGAGGTTGGAGACTGGGGCACAGAAGTACTGTTGCAAAGTAAAGAGGTTTGAGTCTGAGGTGCAGAAAAACTGTTACAGAGACCAGAATTTAGAGACCGGGGTACAGAAGGACTGATAAAGCAAGCAGAGTTTGGAGACTGGTGTGCAGAAGGACCATTACAGAGAAGAGAGTTTAGAGACTGCAGTATAGAAGGACGGTTACAGAGAGCAGAGGTTGAAGACTGCCGTGGAAAAGGTCTGTTACAGAGAGCATATTTTAGAGACTGGGGTGAGGAAGGACTGATGCAGAGAGAAGAGGTTGCAGAGTGAGGTGCAGAAGGACTTTTACAGAGAGCAGAGATTGGAGATTGTGGTGAAGAAAGACTGATACAGAAAGCTGAGGTTGGAGACTGGTGTGCAGAAGGACCCTTATGGAGAACAGAGTTTGAAGACTGCGGTACAGAAGAACTGTTGTATAGAACAAGGTTGGAGAATGGGCTTCAGAGAGACCACTGCAGAGAGCAAACTTGGATACTGGGGTGCAGAAGGAATGTTACAGAGAGGAAAGTCTGGAGACTTGGGGGCAGAAAGAATTTTGTAGAGAGCAGACGTTGGAGACTGGGGTGCAGAATGATCATTTAACAGAGTAGATTATGGAGACTGGGGTATAGAAGGACTGTTCTAGAGAACAGAGGTTGGAGAGTGGGGTGCAGAAGGACCGTTACAGAGAGCAGACGTTGAAGCCTGGCATGCATAACACTAGATACAGAAAGCAGTGTTTGAAGACTGGGTTGCAGAAGGATTGATACAGAAAGCAGAGGTTGGAGATGGGGTGCACAAGCACCCTTACAGAGAACAGAGGTTGGAGACTGCGATACAGAAGGACTGTTACAGAGAGTAGAGTTTGGAGACTGGGGTGCAGAATAAATGTTTTAGAGGACAGAGGTTGGAGAGTTTGGTGCTTAAGGACCATTGCAGAAAGCATAGGTTGTAGACTGGGTTTCAGAAGGATCTTACAGAGAGCAGAGTTTAAACACTGAGGTCCAGAAGGACTGTTGCACAGAGCAGAGGTTCGAGATTGTGGAACAGAAAGACTGTTGCAGAGAGCAGAGGTTGAAGTCTGAGGTGCAGAAGGACTGTTACAGAGAACAGACGTTGGAGACATCGGTGGAAAAGTACTGTTGCAAAGAGCAGATTTCAGAGACTGGGGTTAGGAAGGACTCTTGCAGAGAGCAGAGGTTGAAGACTGGGGTGCAGAATGACTGTTGCAGAGAGCAGAGGTTGCAGAGTGAGGTGCAGAAGGACTGTTACAGAGAGCAGAATTTGGAGACTGGGGAGCAAGAGGGTTGTTACAGAGGCCAGAGTTTGGATACT
This sequence comes from Ictidomys tridecemlineatus, assembly GCF_052094955.1. Lineage (NCBI taxonomy): Eukaryota > Metazoa > Chordata > Mammalia > Rodentia > Sciuridae > Ictidomys > Ictidomys tridecemlineatus. The sequence continues at coordinate 122,316 of NW_027521057.1, forward strand.
GGGTTTAAGAAGGATCTTATATAGAGCAGAGTTTGGAGACTGAGGTGTAGTAGGACTGTTACAGAGAGCAGAGGTTGGAGACTGGCGTGCAAAAGGATAATTGCAGAGAGCAGAGTTTTCAGACTGTGGTGCAGAAAGACTGTTGAGAGTGCAGACGTTAAAGACTGGGTTGCAGAAAGACAGGTGCTGAGAGGAGATGTTTGAGGCTAGAGTGCAGAAGGACTCTTACAGAGAGCAGAGGTTGGAGACTGAGGTGCAGAAGGACAGTTTCAGAGAGTAGAGTTTAGAGACAGAGGTGTAGAAAGACTGTTGTAGAGAGCAGATGATGGAACCTGGGGTGTAAGGATCTTACAGAGAGGAAAGTTTGGAGAGTGGGGTGCAGAAGGATTGTTGAAGAGAGTAGTTTATGGAGTATAGAAGGACTATTCTAGAGACTAGAGGTTGGAGACTGGGGTGCGGAAGGACTGTTGCAGAGGCCAGTTGTTTAAGACTGTGGTGCAGAGAAACTGTTACAGAGAGCAGTGTTTGGAGACTGCGGTGCAGGACTGATACTGAGAGCAGAGGTTAGAGAATTGGGTGCAGAAGGCCTGTTACAGAGAGCAGAGGATGGCGACTGGGGTGCAGAAGGCCTCTTACAAAAAGCAGAGGTTGGAGACTAATGTGCAGAAGGACTGTTACAGAGAGCAGAGTTTGGAGACTGGGGTGCAGACGGACTGTTGCAGAGTGCAGTGTTTTTAGACTGGGGTGCAGAGGACTGTGGCAGAGAGCAGAGGTTGGAGATTGGGGTGCAGAAGGACTGTTACAGAGAGCAGAGGTTGAAGCTTGGCCTGCAGAACTACGGATACAGAAAGCAGAGTTTGGTGACTGGGGTTCAGCAGGACTGATACAGAAAGCAGAGGTTGGAGATGGTGTGCACATGGACCCTTAAAGAGAACAGAGGTTGGAGACTGATTTACAGAAGGACTGTTACAGAGAGCAGAGTTTGGAGACTTGGGTGCAGAATAAGTGTTGTAGAGAAGAGAGGTGGGAGACTCTAGTGCAGAAGGACAATTACAGATAGCATAGGTTGGAGACTGGGTTTCATAAGGATCTCACAGAGAGCAGAGTTTGGTCCCTGAGGTGCAGAAGGACTGTTGCAGAGAGCAGAGGTTGGAGTCTGAGGTGCAGAAGGACTGTTACAGAGAGCAGAGGTTGGAGACTTCGGTGGAAAAGGACTGTTGCAGAGAGCAGATTTTAGAGACTGGGGTGAGGAATGACTGTTGCACAGAGCAGATGTTGAAGACTGGGGTGCAGAAGGACTGTTGCAGAGAGCAGAGGTTGCAGAGTAAAGTGCAGAGGGACTGTTACAGAGAGCAGAGGTTGGAGACTTGAGTGCAGAAGGACCCTTACAGAGAACAGAGGTTGAAGACTTCGGTACAGAAGAACTGTTGTAGAGAACAAGGTTGGAGACTGGGGTGCCGAGGGACCATAGAAGAGAGCAAGCTTTGGAGACTGGGGTGCCGAAGGAATGTTACAGAGAGCAGAGTTTGGAAACTTGGATTCGGAATAATCTTACACAGAGAAAAGTTTAGAGATTGGGGTGCAGAAAGATTGTTGCAGAGAGCAGACGTTGGAGACTGGGGTGCAGGACGATCTTTGCAGAGAGTAGATTATGGACACTGGGGTATACGAGGAGTGTTCTAGAGAGCAGATTTTGGAGACTGGGGTGCAGAAAGATTTTACAGAGAGCAGAGTTTTAAGACTGACATGAAGAAGGACTGTTACAGAGAGCAGAGGTTGGAGACTGTGGTACAGAAAGACTGTTAAAGAGAGCAGAGTTCAGAAACTTGGGTGCAGAAGGCCTGTTACAGAGAGCAGAGGATGGAGACTGGTGTGCAGAAAGCATGTTAAAGAAAGCAGAGTTTAAAGACTGGGGTGCAGAAGGACTGTTACCGAAAGCAGAGTTTGGAGACTTCTTTTCAAAAGGATCATACAGAGAGCAGAGTTTGAAGACTGAGGTTCAGAAGGACTGTTACAAAGAGTAGATGTTGAAGACTGAGGTGTAGAAAGACCATTGCAGAGAGCAGAGGTTGGAGACTGAGGTGCAGAAGGACTGTTGCGGAGTGCAGAGGTTTAAAACCTGGGTGTAGAAGGACTGTTGCAGAGAGCAGCGGTTGGAGATTAGGGTGCTGAAGGACTGTTGCAGAGAGCAGAATTTGGAAACTGAGGTGCAGGACGACTGTACAGAAAGCAGAGGTTGAAGAAGTAAGTGCAGAATAACTGATACAGAAAGCAGGGGTTGGAGACTTGTGTGCAGAAGGACAGTTACAGAGAGAAGAGTTTGGAAACTTGAGTACAGAAGGACTGTTACAGAGAGCGGAGGTTGAAGACTGGGGTGGAGAAGGACTGTTGCAGAGAGCAAAGTTTGTAGACTGAGGTGCAGAAGGACTGTTCCAGAGAGCAGAGGTTGGAGACTGGGTTTCAGAAAGACCATCACAGAGAGGAGAGGTTTGAGACTACAGTACAGAAGGACTGTTACAGAGAGCAGAGTTTTGAGAGTGGGGTGTAGAAGTACTGTTACAGAGAGAAGAGGTTGGAGTATGGGGTGCAGAATAAGTGTTGTAGAGAACAGAGTTTGGAGACTCGGGTGCAGAAGGACCATTGTAAAAGCAGAGGTTGGAGACTGGGTTTCAGAAAGATCTTACAGAGAGCAGAGGTTGGACACTGAGGTGCAGAAGGACTGTTGCAGAAAGCAGAGGTTTGAGATTGGGGCGCAGAAAGACTGTTGCAGAGAGCAGAGGTTGGAGTCTTAGGTCAAGTAGGAAACCTTCAGAGAGCAGAGGTTGGAGACTGGGGTTCAGAAAAACTGATACAGAAAGCAGAGTTTGTAGACTGGGGAGCAGATGGATCGTTACAGAGAGCAGAGGTTGGAGTCTGGGGTGAAGAAAGATTGTGCCAGAGAGCAGATTTTGGAGACTGGGGTGCAGAAGGACTATTGCAGAGATCAAGTTTGAAGACTGGGTTGCAGAAGGACTGTTGCAGAGAGCAGAGGTTGCAGAGTGAGTTGCAGAAAGACTTTTTCAGAGAGCAGGGTTTGAAGACTGTGTTTCAGAAGGACAGATACAGAAAGCAGAGGTTGGAGACTGGGGTATAGAAGGACCCTTACAGAGAATAAAGGTTGAAGGCTCTTGTACAGAAGAACTGTTGTAGAGAACAGAGTTTGGAGACTGGGGTGCAGAGGGACCATTGCAGAGAGCAGAATTTTGAGACTGGGATGCAGAAGAAATGTTACAGAGAGAAGAGTTTGAAAACAGAGGTCCAGAAGGATCTTACAGAGAGAAGAGTTTGGAAACTGGGGTGCAGAGAGACTGTTGCAGAGGGCAGAGTTTAAAGACTGAGGTGCAGAAGGACTGTTGCAGAGCTCAGATATCGGAGACTTGGGTGTAGAAGGACTGTTGCAGACAGCAGAGGTTGGAGATTGGATTGCAGAAGGACTGTTGCAGAGAGCAGAATTTGGAGACTGAGGAGCAGAAGGACTGTTACAGAGAGCAGAGTTTGGAGACTTGATTGCATAAGGACTGATACAGAAAGCAGAGGTTTGAGACTGGGGTGCAGAAGGAATGTTACAGAGAGAAGAGTTTGGAAACTTGGGTGCAGAAGGATCTTACAGAGAGAAGAGTGTGGAAACTGGGGTGGAGAAGGACTGTTGCAGAGAGGACAGTTTGGAGACTTGAGTGCACAAGGATCGTTGCAGAGAGCAGAGTGTGGAAACTTGGGTGCCGAAGAAGTGTTACAGAGAGCAGAGGTTGGAGAGTTGGGTGCAGAAGGCCTGTTACAGAGAGCAGAGTTTGGAGACTGGTTTTCATAAGAAACTTACACAGAGAAGAGGTTGGAGACTGAAGTGCAGAAGGACTGTTACAGAAAGTAGATGTAGAAGACTGAGGTACAGAGAGACCATTGCAGAGAGCAGAGTTTGGAGTCTGAGGTGCGAAGGACTGTTGCAGAGAGCAGATGTTGGAGACTTGAGTGTAGAAAGACTGTTGCAGAGAGCAGAGGTTGCAGATTGGGATTCAGAAGAACTGTTGCAGAGAGCAGAATTTGGAGACTGAGGTGCAGAAAGACTGTTACAGAGAGCAGAGTTTGGAGACTTGAGTGCAGAAGGACTGATACAGAAAGCAGAGGTTTGAGACAGGGGTGCAGAATTACCGTTACTGAGAGAAGTGTTTGGAAACTGCAGTACAGAAAGACTTTTACAGAGAGAAGAGGTTGGAGTCTGGGGTGAAGAAGAACTCTTGCAGAGATCAGATGTTGGAGACTGGGGTGCAGAAGGACTGTTGCAGAGAGTAGAGGTTGATGATTGGGGTGTAGAAGACCTGTTGCAGAGAGAAGAGGTTGGAGACTGGGGTGCAGAAGGACCGTTTCTGAGAGTAGAGTTTGGAGACTTGAGTGCAGACGGACGGTTGCAGAGAGCAGATGTTGGAGAGTGGGATGAGGAAGGACTGTTACACCGAGCAGAGGTTGAAGACTGGGATGTAGAAGGACTGTTGCAGAGAGCAGAGTTTAGAGACTGGGGTGCAGAAGGACTGTTATAGAGAGCAGATATTTGAGACTGAGATGCAGAAGGACTGTTACAGAGATTAGAGTTTGGAGACTGGGTTGCCGAAGGACTTATACAGAAAGTAGAGGTTGGAGACTTGGGAGACTACAGTATAGAAGGACTATTACAGAGAGCAGAGTTTGGAGACTAGGGTACAGAAGGACTGTTGCAGAGAGCAGAATTTGGAGACTGCGGTACAGAAAGACTGTTACAGAGAGCAGAGGTTGGAGACTGGGGTGAAGAAGGACTGTGATAGAGATCAGAGTTTGGAGACTGGGGTGCAGAAGGATTTTTCAGAGAGCAGAGTTTGGAGACTGAGGTGAAGACGAACTGTTGCACAGAGCAGAGGTTGGAGACTCGGGTGCAGATATTGTAGACCGAGGTGCAGCATGACTGTTAAAAAGAGCAGAGGTTGGAGACTGGGGTGCAGAAGGATCGTTGCAGACAGCAGAGTTTCCAGACTGAGGCGCAGAAGGACTGTTGCAGAGAGCAGATGTTGGAGACTTGGGTGCATAAGGACTGTTGCAGAGAGGAGATGTTGGAGACTTGGATGCAGAAGGATCATTGCAGAGAGCAGAGGTTGGACACTGGTGTGCAGAAGGACTGTTACACAGAGCAGAGGTTGGAGACTTGGATGAAGGAGGACTGTTCAGGTAGCAGGTGTTGGAGACTTGGGTGAAGAAAAGCTGTTGCAGAGAGCAGAATTTGGAGACTGAGGGGCAGAAGGTCTGTTGCAGATAGTAGAGGTTGGAGACTGGGATGCAGAAGAAATGTCACAGAGAGTAGAGTTTGGAAACTGGGTTGCAGAAGGATCTTATAGAGACCAGAGGTTGCAGACTGTGGTGCAGAAGGACTGATGCAGAAAGCAAACTTTGGAGCCTGGGGTGCAGAAGGATCATTGCAGAGAGTAGAGGTTGGAGACGTGGGTGTAGAAGGACTGTTGCAGAGAGCAGAGGTCAGAGAATGGGTTGCAGGAGTACTGTTGAAGAGAGCAGAGTTTGGAGACTGAGGGGCAGAAAAACTGTTAAAGAGAGAAGAGGTTGCAAATTGGGGTGCAGAAAAACTGATACAGAAAGCAGAGTGTGGAGACTACGGTGCAGAAGAACTGTTAAAGAGAGTAGGGATTGAAGATTGGGGTGCAGAATAACTGTTTTAGAGAACAGAGGTTGGAGATTGGGGTGCAGAAGGACCATTGCAGAAAGCAGAGTTTGGAGACTGAGTTTCAAAAGGATCTTAAAGAGAACAGAGGTTGAAGTCTGAGTTGCAGAAGGAAAGTTACAGAGCGCGGGGGCTTGAGACTCTGGTTCAAAAAAACTGATACAGAAAGCAGAGTTTGGAGGACTGTTGAAAAGAGCAGAGGTTGGAGACTGGGGTGGACGAAAACTGTTGTAGAGAGCAGATGTTGGAGACTGGGGTGCAGAAGGAGTGTTGCAGAGAGCAAGGTTGAAGACAGGGGTGCAGAAGGACTGTTGAAGAGAGAAGAGTTTGCAGAGTGAGGTGCAGAAGGACTGTAACACAGAACAGAGTTTGGAGAATGTAGTGCAGAAGGACTGATAGAGAAAGGAGAGGTTGGAGACTGGGGTGAAGAAGGACCCTTACAGAGAACAGAGGTTGAAGACTGTAGTACAGAAGAACTGTTGTGGAGAACAGAGTTTAAAGCCTGGGGTGCAGAAGGACCGTTGCACAGAGCAGAGGTTGGATATTTGGGTGCAGAAGGCCTGTTAAAGTGAGAAAACGTTGGAGACTGGGGGGCATAAGGACTGTTACAGGGAGCAGTGTTTGGAGACTGGGTAGTAGAAGGATCTTACAGAGAACAGAGGTTGGAGACTGACGTGCAGAAGTAGTGTTACATAGAACAGAGTTTGGAGACTGGGGTACAGAAGGATCATCGCAGAGAGCAGAGTATTCAGACTGAGGTGCGGAAGGACTATTGCAGACAGCAGATGTTGGAGACTTGGGTGCAGAAGGATAGTTCCAGAGAGCAGTGGTTGAGACTGGGGTGAAGAAGAAATGTTGCAGTGAGCAGAGGTGGGAGACTGGGGTCCAGAAGGACTTTTGCAGAGAGCAGAGTTTGGAGACTGAGGTACAGAAGGACAGTTGCAGAAAGCAGAGTTTGGAGAATGTGGAACAAAAGGACTGTTACAGAGAGTAGAGGTTTGAAACTGGGGTGCAGAATGACTTTTGCAGAGAGCAGTTGTTGAAGACTGAGGTGTAGATAAACTGTTACAGAGAGCAGTGTTTGGAGATTGGGGTGCAGAAGGACTGATTCTGAGAGCAGAGTTTGGAGACTGGGGACCAGAAGCATCTTACAGAGAGGAAATTTTGGAGACTGGGGTGCAGAAGGATAGTTGCAGAGTGTAGATTATTGAGACTCTATAGAAGGACTCTTCTAGAGAGCAGAGTTTGAAGACTGGGGTGCAGAAGGACTGTTGCGGAGAGCAATTGTTGAAGACTGAGTTGCAGAAGGACTGTTACAGAGAGCAGAGTTTGAAGACTGAGGTGCAGAAGGATCATTGTAGAGAACAGAATTTTGAGACTGAGTTGCAGAAGGACTGTTGCAGAGAGCAGTTGTTGGAGACTTGGGTGCAGAAGGACTGTTGCAAAGAGCAGAGTTTGGAGACTGGGGTGCAAAAGGATCGTTTCAGAGCACAGAATTTTCACACTGAGGTGCAGAAGGACTGTTGCAGAGAGCAGAGGTTTGAGACTGAGGTGCACAAAGACTGTTACAGAAAGCATAATTTGGAGACAGGGGTGATCAAGGATCGTTGCAGAGAGCAGAGTTGTCAAACTGAGGTGCAGAAAGACTGTTGCAGAGAGCAGATGTTGTAGACTGGGGATCAGAAGTACTTTTACAGAGAGCAGAGGTTTGAAACTGGGGTTCAAACGATTGTTGTAGAGAGCAGTGTTTTGAGACTGGGGTGCAGAGGGATTGTTACAGAGAGCAGAGGTTGAAGAATGTGGTGCAGAAGGACCATTGCAGAGATCAGAGTTTGGCAACTGAGTTATAGGAGGATTGTTAAAGAGAACAGAAGTTGGAGACTGTGGTGCAGAAAGACTTTTGAAAAAAGCAGAGTTCGGAGACTGGTGTTTAGAAGGACTGTTGCAGAGAGCAGAAGTTGAAGACTGGGGTGCAGAAGGAATGTTACATAGAGCAGAGTATGGAGACAGGTTTACAGAAGGATCTTACAGAGAGCAGAGGTTCGAGACTGAGGTGCAAAAGGACTATTACAGAGAGCAGAGTTTGGAGACTGGGGTGCAGAAGAATCATTGCAGAGAACAGCGTTTTCAGACTGAGGTGCAGAAAAACTGTTGCAGAGAGCAGAGGTTGGAGATAGAGGTGCAGAAGGACTGTTGCATAGAGCAGATGTTGGATACTGGGGTACAGAGGGATCATTGCAGAGAGCAGAGTTTTGAGACTGAGGTGCCGAAGGACTGTTGGATAGAGCAGACGTTAGAAACTGGTGTGCAGAAAGATAGTTGCAGACAGCAGAGGTTTGAGACTGGGGTGCAGATGGACTGTTACAGAGAGCAGAGTTTCGAGACTGAGGTGCAGAAGGATTGTTGCAAAGAGCAGAGGTTGGAGACTGGGGTGCAGAAGAACTCCTACAGAGAGCAAAGTTTTTAGACAAAGTTGCACAACGATCTTACAGAGAGCAGAGTTGTAGACCGATGTGCTTCAGCACTGTTAAAAAGAGCAGAGGTTGGAGAAGGATCTGGGGTGCAGAAGGATCATTGTAGAGAACAGTGTTTTCAGACTGAGGTGCAGAAGGTATTTTGCAGAGAGCACATTTAGGAGACTGAAGTGCTTAAATACGGTTGCAAAAAGCAGAGTTTGGGGACTGGGGTGCAGAAGGATAGTTATAAAGAACAGAGGTTTGAGACTGCGGTGCAGTAGGCCTATTACGGAGAGCAGAGTTTGGAGCAGGGGTTCAGAAGTACATTTACAGAGAGTAGTTTTTGGAGACTGTGGTGTAGAAGGACCGTTGAAGAGAGCAGATGTTTAAGACTGAGGTGCAGAAGGATTGTTACAAACAGCAGAGTTTGGAGACTGGGTTGCAGAGGGACTGTTGCACAGAGCAGAGCCTGGACACTGGGGTGTAGAAAGACTGTTGCGGAGAGCACAGTTTGGAGATTGGGTTGCAGAAGGACTGTTGCAGAGAGCAGAGTTTTGAGATTGCGTTACAGTAGGACTGTTAAATAGGCAGAGGTTGGAGATTTTGTACAGAAGGACTGTTGCAGAGAGCAGATGTTGGAGACTGGGGAGCAGAAGGACTGTTGCAGAGAGCAAAGTTTGTAGACTGAGGTGCAGAAGGACTGTTCCAGAGAGCAGAGGTTGGAGACTAAGATGCAGAAGGACTGTAACAGAGAGTAGAGGTTGGAGACTGAGGTACAGAAAGATTGTTATTGAGAGCAGAGGTTGGAGACTGGGGTGCAGAAGGACTGTTGCAGAGAGCAGAAGTTGGAGACTGAGGTGCAGAAGGACTGTTACAGACAGCAGAGGTTGAAGACTGGGGTGCAGAAGGACTGATACAGAAAGCAGAAGTTGGAGACTGGGGTGCAGAAAAACCATTATAGAGAGCAGAGGTTGGAGATTGCAGTACAGAAGGACTGTTACAGAGAGCAGAGGTTGGAGACTGGGGTGGAGAAGGACTGTTTCAGAGAGCAGAAGTTGGAGACTGTGGTGCAGAAGGATTTTTGCAGAGAGCAGATATTTGAGACTGCAGTGCTGAAGGACTCTGGCAGACACTAGAGGTTGGAGAATGGGGTGCAAAAGGACCGTTGCAGAGAGCAGAGTTTGGAGATTGTGGTACAGAAACATTGTTACAGAGAGTAGAGTTTGGAGACTGCAGTACAGAAGGACTGTTAAAGAGAGCAGAGGTTGGAGACTGGGGAGCAGAAGGACTGTTACAGAGAGCAGAGTTTGGAGACTGGGGACCAGAAGGAATGTTACAGAGAGCAGAGTTTGGAAACTGGGGTGCAGAAGGATCTCACAGAGAGCAGAGTTTGGATACGGGGGTGCAGAAGAACTGTTACAGAGAGAAGAGGTTGGAGACTGAGGTTTAGAATTACTGTTACAGAAAGCAGAGTTTTGTACTGGGGTGCACAACGATTGTTGCAAAGAGAAGTGTTCTCAGACTGAGGTAAAGAAGGACTGTTTCAGAGAGCAGATGTTGGAGACTGGGTGCAGAAGGATCGTTGCAGAGAGCAGAGGTTGGAGACTGGGGTGCAGTAGGATTTTGACAGAGAGCAGAGGTTTGAGACTGGGGTGCAAAAGGACCATTGCAGAGATCAGAGTTTGTGAACTGAGGTTAAGAAGGATTGTTTCAGAGAACAGATGTTGGAGACTGTGGTGCAGAAGGACTGTTGCAGAGAGCAGAGGTTGGAGAATGAGGTGCAGAAGGACCGTTGCAGAGAGCAGAGGTTGGAGACTGGGGTGGACGAAAACTGTTGTAGAGAGCAGATGTTGGAGACTGGGGTGCAGAAGGAGTGTTGCAGAGAGCAAGGTTGAAGACAGGGGTGCAGAAGGACTGTTGAAGAGAGAAGAGGTTGCAGAGTGAGGTGCAGAAGGACTGTAACACAGAACAGAGTTTGGAGAATGTAGTGCAGAAGGACTGATAGAGTAAGGAGAGGTTGGAGACTGGGGTGAAGAAGGACCCTTATAGAGAACAGAGGTTGAAGACTGTAGTACAGAAGAACTGTTGTGGAGAACAGAGTTTAAAGCCTGGGGTGCAGAAGGACCGTTGCACAGAGCAGAAGTAGTGTTACATAGAACAGAGTTTGGAGACTGGGGTACAGAAGGATCATCGCAGAGAGCAGAGTATTCAGACTGAGGTGCAGAAGGACTGTTACAGACAGCAGAGGTTGGAGACTGGGGTGGAGAGGAATTTTGGCAGAGAGCAGATTTTGGAGACTGGTGTGCAGAAGGACTGTTGCACAGAGCAAGGTTGAAGACTGGGGTGCAGAAGGACTGTTGCAGAGAACAGAGGTTGCAGAGTGAGGTGCATAAAGACTATTACAGAGATCAGAGTTTGGAAAATGTGTTGCAGAAGGACTGATTCAGAAAGCAGAGGTTGGAGACTGGGGTTAAGAAGGACCCTTACAGAAAATACAGGTTGAAAACCCTAGTACATAAAAACTGTTGTAGAGAACAGAGGTTGGAAACTGGGGTGCAGAGAGACCATTGCAGAGAGCAGAGTTTGGAGACTGGGGTGCAGAAGGAATGTTACAGAGAAAAGAGTTTGGAAACTGAGGTGCAGGAGGATCTTACAGAGAGAAGAGTTTGGAAACTGGGGTGCAGAGAGACCGTTGCAGAGAGCAGAGTTTGGAGACTGATGTGCAGAAATACTGTTGCAGTTAGCAGATATTGGAGACTTGGGTGTAGAAGGACTGTTGCAGAGAGCAGAGGTTTGAGATTGGGGTGCAGAAGGACTGTTGCAGAGAGCAGAATTTGGACACTGAGGTGCAGAAGGACTGTTACAGAGAACAGAGGTTGGAGACTTGATTGCAGAAAGACTGATACAGAAAGCAGAGGTTTGAGACTGGGGTGCAGAAGGACCGTTACAGAGAGAAGTGTTTGGAAACTGCAGTACAGAAGGACTGTTACACAGAGCAGAGGTTGGAGACTGGTGTGCAGAAGGACTGTTGCAGAGAGTAGAGTTTGGAGATTTGGGTGTAGAAGAAGTTTTACAGAGCGGAGAGTTTGGAGACTGGGGTACAGTAGGACCGTTGCAGAGAGGAGAGTTGGGAGACTGAAGTGCAAAAGGATTGTTACAGAGTGCAGTGGAAGGTTACTGGGGTACAGAAGGACTGATCCAAAGAGCAGAGGTTGGAGACTGGGATGCAGAAGGCCTGTTACATAGAGCAGAGTTTGGAGCATGAGGTGATGAAGGATCGTTACAGAGAGCAGATGTTGCAGACTGAGGTGCAGAAGGACTTTTACTAAGAGGAGAGGTTGGAGACTGGGGTGCAGAAGGATTCTTACAGAGAGCAGACGATGGAGACTGGGGAGCAGAAGGAGTGTTACAGAGAGCAGAGTTTAGAGATTGGGGTGCAGAAGAACTGTTACAGAAAAAAGCTGTTTTTTTTTTTTTTTTTGTAAAGAAGGAGAAGGGTGAAGAAGGCCTGTAACAGAGAGCAGAAGTTGAAGACTGATGTGCAGAAAGACTGTTGCAGAGAGCAGAGGTTTGAGACTGGGTTGCAGAAGGACTGTTTCAGAGAGCAGAGTTTGGAGACTGCAGTACAGAAGGACTCTTACAGAGAGTAGAGCTTGGAGACTGGGGTGCAGAAGGAATGTCACAGAGAACAAAGTTTGGAAACTGGGGTGCAGAAGGATCTTATAGAGACCAGAAGTTGCAGACTGGGATGCAGAAGGACTGTTGCAGAGAGCAGACGTTGGAGACTGGGGTGCAGAAAGATCGTTGCAGAGAGTAGAGGTTGGAGACTTGCGTGTAGAAGGACTGTTGCAGAGAGCAGATGTTTGAGACTGGGGTGTAGAAAACTGTTGCAGAGAGCAGATGTTGGAGGCTGGGGTGCAAAAGGACCGTTACATAGAGCAGAGTTTGGAGAGTGCTGTACAGAAGGACTGTTACCGAGAGCAGAGTTTGGAGACAGAGGTGCAGAAGGACTGTTGCAGAGAAAAGAGTTTGGAGACTGGGGTGCAGAAGAAATGATGCAGAGAGCAGAGGATGGAGACTAAGTTGCAGAAGGACTTTTACAGAGAGCAGAGTTTGGAGACTGGGGTGCCCAAAGACTGTTACAGAAAGCAGAGTTTGGAGACTTCTTTTCAGAAGAATCATACAGAGAGCAGAGGATGGAGAGTGGGGTGCAGAAAGATCGAGGAAGAGAGCAAAAGTTGGAGACTCAGTTGTAGAAAAATCATTGCTGAGAGCAAAGTGGAGAAGGATCAAAACAGAGAGAAGAGGTGGGAGACTGGGGTGTAGAAGGACAGTTACAGAGAGCACAGTTTGGAAACTGGGGTGCAGATAAAATATTGCAGAAAGCAGAGTTTGGATTCTGGAGTTTAGAAGGACTGTTGCAGAGAGCAGAGGTTGGAGACTGAGATGCAGTAGGACTGTTACACATAGCAGACTTTGGAGACTGGGGTGAAAAATCATGATACAGAAAGCAGAGGTGGGAGACTGGGGTACAGAAGGATTGTTACAGAGAGAAGAGGTTGGAGACTGGTTTGCTGAAGGACTGTTACAAAGAGCAGAGGTTGAAGACTGGTGTGTAGAAGGACTGTTGCAGAGAGCAGATGTTGGAGACTTGGGTGCAGAAGGACTGATACAGAGAGCAGAGTTTGGAGACTGGGTTGCAGAAGGCCTGTTACAGAGAGCAGAAGTTGGAGACTGGGTGCAGAAGGGCTGTTACAGAGAGCAGAGTTTGGAGACTGGTGTGCAGAAGGATCATTGCAGAGAGCAGATTTTGGAGACTTGAGTGCAGAAGGACGGTTGCAGAGAGCAGATGTTGGAGACTGGGATGCAGAAGGACTGTTGCAGAGAGTAGAGTTTTGACATTGGGTTGCAGAAAGACTTTT